>NC_083460.1:32678810-32846310 GCF_030014155.1 Tachysurus vachellii
CTATCTCAGGCGTCATCGGGCATCAAGGCAGGATACACCCTGGACGGAGTGCCAACCCATCGCAGGGCACACAGACACTCTCATTCACTCACGCAATCACACACTACGGACAATTTTTCCAGAGATGCCAATCAACCTACCATGCATGTCTTTGGACCGGGGGAGGAAACCGGAGTACCCAGAGGAAACCCCCGAGGCACGGGGAGAACATGCAAACTCCACACACACAAGGCGGAGGCCGGAATCGAACCCCCAACCCCCAACCCTGGAGGTGTGAGGCGAACGTGCTAACCACTAAGCCTTTAGGTTCTATTTAATAATAATAATAATAATAATAATATAATTTTTATTATCACCTGATACAGATAAAAAAAAAATATTATATATATATATATATATATATATATTTATATAATTTAAAAAAGTATGTTAAATTGCACTAATTGAACTAAAATGTGTATGCGTGTGTGTGTGTGTGTGTGTGTGTGTGTGTGTGTGTGTGTGTGTCTGTGCGTGTGTGTCTGTTGCCAACAGCAGCGGAGAAAAGGATAATAAATGACGATCATTAGTAGAAATAGCAGCAGAGCGCCACCTGTCCGGTTGCCAGATTGATATAAATTAGTGTTTTAGATAAATGTGCTAGTGATTAATGTGTGATTAATGTGAATTATTATCGCTGGTAATCATTTGTTGATCTTAAGCGACCTCATTCATTTCCGTTGGCTATTGGCGTGACCTCTAATTGCTCTTTACCTGTTCACAATGTTGCTGAGGTTAGATGAGATATAAGCCTGTAAGAGCGTGAGATTTTGGACACTGTGCTTAAATTACATTGACTTTATGGTAGCTGTTATAGCAATGTCTGACAGGATATGTAACATTTGGGATGGAGCCATAGGGCAGATTAGAGATATCTACTATGTCTGTGTGTTAGACCTACACTGTAATAGCTCAGTACCTCTGTGTGCTGAATGATGATTATTAATTCCAGTGTATCCTGAGTTTCGCTCCTCGGATGTGTTTCATTTGTAGGTGTTTAGTGTTTTCTTTCATTGCCTGTTTGTTCCTGGTGTTTAATTATATCTCAGAGACAAGTCTATCCTGTTTGTCTTGTCTTTGGGTTTGTCCCTCCGGAGTCATGGATTATTCTTTACGGTTGTATTTAACGTTCCCTCTTTATCCTCACAATATCTGCTTATTCTTCCTGTGAGAGCACTTAATTCTGCACTGTGACTTCATGCTAATGCACCACCTGTCTGTTTATCATTCTATACTTGTCTGTCTGTCTGTCTGCCTCGTAAAATCTTGTTAAATGCATCTTTAAATATTTGAATAATTTGCTCTATTTTTTCTCTCTCATTTTATCATCTATCCTTTTTTTTATAGTTTAACGTGTATTTGTTCATCGTTTATCGTGTGTGAATTTTTTTATAGCTCACTCACTCTGATGTCATTTGGGCTACAAGGTCAAAGGAGGCGAAGCCGGCGTTCAGGAAGTTCTCTCTGTAGCGGCTCATTTTGATGGCATCCAGCCAATCGCTCACTGTGGTGAAGGTGGAGTAATCAGGAACACTGCGGTCCAGCAGAGGCTGAGACGCTCTACACAACAGACAGAGAGAGAGAGACAGAGAGAGAGAGAGAGAGAGAGAGAGAGAGAGAGAGAGAGAGAGAGAGAGAGAGAGAGAGTTACCTCCTCATATTCACTCAAAGCTGATGTCACTATCAGATGTTCATTTTCTCTGGCTCTGGTTTTGTTCTGTTCTGGTATTTTACTTTCTGTTCTGGTTTTATTCTTTTTGTTCTTCTGCCTGTATTCTCTTCCATCTTTTGATTCTGGTTCTATTCAGGTGTGAAGTATCACTTCGTGTTGTCGTATTTAGAGTAAAATCATCGCTGTGTTCTCCCTGAGCTGGGTGAAACTGAGTTTAAACTCGGCTCTGATGTCTGCTCTCTGAGGTTCTAGCAGCTCTTGGCTGGTGTATCTGTGGAGTTCGAGGCCTCTGTGGGATTTTTAATAACACAGTGTGATGAAGACGAGGGCACTGAGGTCATGCCGAGAGCAAAGAGCTCCCTGTGTTCTGTCTCTACGCTCTGCTGAGGCCTGTCTGCTCCTGACGGCATTCAATTAATTAACAATTAAGAACCGAGGAGGAAAAACGCTGCAAGCAGTGACACAGAGGTTCCATTCAGGAGAAGAAGAACAGATGGATGGAAGACTGATTTTAATAAGCTCCTGATGTTCCTCAGTTAAAACCCTCAGGTTATAAACCGTGAGACTCCTCATGCTGATGTTCTACTGTATCCCTCATGCTGATGTTCTAATGTAACCCTCATGCTAATGTTCTACTGTAACCCTCATGCTGATGTTCTACTGTAATCCTCATGCTGATGTTCTACTATAACCCTCATGCTGATGTTCTAATGTAACCCTCATGCTAATGTTCTACTGTAACCCTCATGCTAATGTTCTACTGTAACCCTCATGCTGATGTTCTACTGTAATCCTCATGCTGATGTTCTACTGTAACCCTCATGCTGATGTTCTACTGTAATCCTCATGCTGATGTTCTACTGTATCCCTCATGCTGATGTTCTAATGTAACCCTCATGCTAATGTTCTACTGTAACCCTCATGCTGATGTTCTACTGTAACCCTCATGCTGATGTTCTACTGTATCCCTCATGCTAATGTTCTACTGTAACCCTCATGCTAATGTTCTACTGTAACCCTCATGCTGATGTTCTACTGTAACCCCTCATGCTGATGTTCTACTGTAACCCTCATGCTAATGTTCTACTGTAACCCTCATGCTGATGTTCTACTGTAACCCTCATGCTAATGTTCTACTGTAACCCTCATGCTGATGTTCTACTGTAACCCCTCATGCTGATGTTCTACTGTAACCCTCATGCTGATGTTCTACTGTAACCCCTCATGCTGATGTTCTACTGTAACCCTCATGCTGATTTTCTACTGTAATCTTCTCCTCTCTCTCTCTCTCTCTCTCTCTCTCTCTCACACACACACACACACACACTCGGCAGGACGTCTCCTGCTGGACCGTTTAAATCTTGTTAGCAGCTAATTAAAACCATTCTCATCATGACACTACCTCAATTTATCTAAGCCCTCATCACTAATCTCCTCAAACCATCACTGAGACTATCACAGAATCATCCAAGATCTATTTTATTCAGTTATTTTACTCTTGTTAACGATTAGCTAACAAACTAATGCTAGCTATGCTGTCTGTTAGCTAAAAGTTAGCTAAACTAATTAGACGATGCAATAAGATATTTGTCTGTTGTTGCGCCTTTAAAAATTTGCTAGCCATATTTTCCATTTGTTAGCACTATTACTCATTAGCGTTTATAAATGTAAACAATATATTTTTTGCAATATTATCATAAACAGCACTAAACCCTCCAGCATGCTGTAAAATCTCTTCAAAAGCACTCAGATGTTAAGCCATTACTTTATTTTGTTAATTAAAATTACACATCAGTAGTAGCTAACTTGTTAGCTGCTAGATTAGCTATTGGCTATTTGTATTTAGCTAACTCAGTTAACTATCAGGTTTTACAGACTAACTACATTTTTTAAAAGCAACCCAATATAATGAGCCTAGCCTTAGAAAACAAACACATTGATGATGTGACAGATCATTGTATAATGAATGCTGCATTGGCCTTGAGTCTCATCTCATATCGCTTTGTAACAGACAAATTACACCATAACATTTTATACAAATCACATTTAGCTTCGATGAACCAATGAAGCACTGGCAGAATCAGCCGGAGGTTATTGAGGTTAATGGCCAAACAGCCAATCATACAACAGCGTGTCTGTGACTGACTGATGCACTGACCAATCACTGACAGCCCCAAGTTGGATAATAAGAAGGGTTTTAAAAGCAAAGTTGTTGTGTGAAAGCCTGGTCCCGTCCACTGTAGTTTATTTAAAATGTTAAAACTGAATCAAAATGAAGATTTGAGATTGACATAGATTACATTCATAGAATTAAACAAAAGACTACATTCCTACTAATCATAATAAACATAAGAGTAATCTTTGGCATGTTCTTAATCCTGCTTCTTCTTTTTTTGTGACTTCCTGGTACATCTGTACACTGCTCTTAGCCAATCAGGTTGTAGGAGTATATGATGTGTTTCTTACCCACACGGTGTGTTGGCCACCACTTTGAGACTGGCAGCGTTACGGATTAATTTGTCGAGTGTGTTGACGATCTGGGAGAATTTGGGTCTGAGATTCCTCTCTTTCACCCAACAGTCCAGCATTAACTGGTGCAGAGCCGTGGGACAATCCATGGGTGGGGGCAGGCGATAATCCTGTTCCACTGCGTTAATAACCTGTACGTCATATGAACACTCACTCAGAAACACTGTGATGCACGTCTGAGAAGCTAAAAGAAAGCAAAATAAACTTACGTCCTGGTTGCTCATGTCCCAGTATGGCCGCTCGCCATATGACATCACTTCCCACATGACGATTCCGTAGCTCCACACATCGCTCGCTGAAGTGAACTTCCTGTATGCAATCGCTTCCGGAGCCGTCCAGCGAATCGGAATTTTCCCTCCCTACAGATAAATATAAATATCGTTATATAGCGATAAGGGCTGTGACAGTGTGTATGTGTGTGTGTGTGTGTGTGTGTGTGTGTGTACCAGAGAGCTGGTGTAGGTAGGGTCATTAGGGTCATCCTCCAGGAAGCGGGACAGGCCAAAGTCAGACACTTTACACACCAGGTTGCTGTTGACGAGGATGTTACGGGCTGCAAGGTCACGGTGTACGTAGTTCATATCACACAGGTACTTCATACCACTCGCTATTCCACGCAGCATTCCGACCAGCTGGATTACCGTAAACTGACCATCATTCAGCTGCCGTAAGGAGAAGAGGATGTAGAACAGATCAATAAAAAGATAAATAAACAGAAACTAAGAAGAGAGAGAGAAAGAGAGAGAGAATTTTATATGATGTTTGAAGGAAGACAACACACTGAAACTACAGAAGAAAGAGAGAAAGATAGACAGAGGCAGACAGAGGAAGAGAAAGACAAAGTGCATGAGACAGACAAACATGCAAACATGATATATATATATATATATATATATATATATATATATATATATATATATATATATATATATATATATATATATATATATATACACGTGTGTGTGTGTGTGTGTGTATGTTTGTGTGTGTACATGTGTGTTAGTGTGTGTTACCCGCAGAAATGAGTCGAGAGCTCCATTCTCCATGAACTCTGTAAGGATCATTACGGGCCGGCTCTTGGTGACTACGCCCTCCAGTCGAATGATGTTTGGATGGTCAAACTGTCCCATGATGCTCGCCTCACTCAGGAAGTCCCGCCTCTGCCTGTCCGTGTAGCCCACCTTCAGCGTCTTAATGGCCACAATGATCTCCCTTCGTCCAGGGAGCTTCGAACGACCCCTACACACTTCACCGAACTCCCCTAAAGAGAGAGCAAGAGAGGAAGAGAGGGGACAAGTGGAGGAGAGACAAGACAGGGAGAGTCACAGGTTAGATACAAGGAACCAGGGAGAAGGGAGTGCACAAGGAGGAAGCAAGACATGCACACGCAGACAGCATGTAGTGCACCATAAAGTGCATAAGTAGAGATTCGTGCACAAATAGGGAGCAAAGAAGTGCGCAAGTAGAAAGCATTTAAAGGGTAAAATAGCTAAACTAAGAAGGGGAGAGAAATAAATATTGAGCACAAAGGTAAATAGGAAGGGAAAATGGGGAAAGTAGTGCACTAGACTTTGAAGGCAGGGGAGGAGACTGGAGGGGACAGGAGTTTGGGACGGTTAAACGGTTTGTGTGCATGGTCTAGGGAGAAAACTGTGAAATTCAGGTGGGTCAAGAAGAGCATGGAGGAAAGTCACTACAAGACACTCCTAGTCATAAGCAGCAAGTATAAATCCAAATGAGTTGATGAAATGAGGGAGAAAGGAATAAAGCTGACCTAAGACACTGATATGAGAGAGGAAGATCACTAAAAGCTGCACTTTAACACTGCAGGTATAAACAGTAGGCTTTTAAGCAATTGATGTTGTTAGGGCCGTACCTGCTCCGATGACCTCCTCGATCTTCACACAGGACACGTCAATCTCTTTAGCGAATTCACGCACAGCCTCGTTCGGGTCCTCATAGGTGAAGGGGTCAATGTACACCTTCGCTCCGGAGCTCACTATTGGGGATTCAACAGTGACAAATAAACGCATAAACTACATGCCCTTTACTCATAAAAGAACATCATTCAAACGCTACAAATTAAGAAAAATGTCATAAAAATAGTATAAAAGCAAACTGTATGTAAGATTAACTACTACACATGTGATAAATATTACACTTCATATATTCAAAAATAACTTTCGAAGCATTTAAATTAAGTTTACCGACAGAATGTAAATGTTTTACTTATTATTAATTTTATTCTAGGATATGATTGTCATACTACTTTCAGCTGATTTAGTGTTTAAAGTGTTTGTTGGTATTAAAAAGTACACTATTATTATTATTATTATTATTATTAAGTTTTGTTGTTGTTAAATGATTAATAGTAGAAGCTTACTGTATTGCTGTAGTTTCTCTGTGTACTCAGACTCTGAGCCGTTCCTCTGTTTCCTGTGTGGAGAGCAGAGAATCTGTGAGTGCAAATGTGTGAGTGTGTGTGTGTGTGTGTGTGCGTGTGTGTGTGAGTGATATAACATTACAGTGTGATGATGCGTTCTTTATGAATCATATAAATTCACTGCACTGGAACAATACGCTTCACTGCTGCCAACATCATTGGGGTCACAGAGCAGACAGACAGTCAGTGATATTAACCTGTCTGTCAGCCTGCCTGCTTGTCTGTCTGTCTGAATATCTGTCTGTCTGCCTGTCTTTCTGTCTCTCTGTCTTTCTGTCTGTCTTTTTCTGAACAGAAATGGCTGACATTCCATCACACAAAATAGACATAAGCTGTAGCATTTGGGACGGAACCCAGTGGGGGGTTGGGCTGGGTTAAGGGGTGTGTGTGTTGAAGTTGTATGTTAATGTGATTCCTTTGTTGTCAAACCAGGGCAGGAATACCCACTGATAATTTGCATACCATTTGCAATTCAAATGATTTCAGGCAAGTGTGCAAAGACTTTCAGATAGATTTTAGACAGAAAAACCTTCGTCTTTGTCCCGAATCATGATTCTGATTCGATCCAAAAGTCCTTAGTAGTCCTTTTAGTAGTAGTGTACATGTAGAGACTAGTGAATGTGTAATAGGGCACAAACTTCTGACAGAGACATGGCAATATGGAATGACAAAACTGCCCAGCCTACCCACACACATATACACAAGGACACACGGGCAAACACACACCCACACACAGTATTTGGGTACTGTTCTAAATCCAAATCCATGAGGATGAAGGGTTCTAAGAAAGAAAAGTGGAGTTCTTACTTAAGGCAAACAATGGCGATGGCAACCACGGCAATGATGAAGACCAGACCAGCCGTCGCAGAACCTACGATCAGTGGGAGTTGTTCCTGCAGAGACTTCTCTGGGTCCACTGAGAGATAGACAGGTGATCAGACATACATTATTTCTTTTACTGTGTGTATGTGTGTGCACGCATGTGTGGAGGACATGTGAATGTATAGCTGATTTGCATGTGTCAGTGTATGTGCACCTTGATGGTTGGTGCTAAAGTGTGTTGGGTTGCTATAGCGACCATATCCAGCCACCGTCCTGGCTCGGACCTGCACTACATATGCTGTTGCTCCCTTCAACCCCTCGATCCGTGCTGAGCTGCGCTGAGCCGTCATAGTGTGTGCGATTGCGTCTCCCTGATCCTACATACACACACACACACACACACAAAATTATTAGTTACTATGAACAAAAAATAAATCAATCTGACTCAAAATTACTGAATCAAAATGATTTTCGTTTTTCAAACAATTCAGCACATGATACTCATTTCTCTGTGATTCACTCACCTTCTCATGATATTTAATTTCATAATCCAAAATGATTCCATTTGGTTTTTCTGGCGGAAGCCATGAGAGGCTCATGGTGCTCGCCGAAGCCCCCATTAGATGAACTGTGGGAACTGCAGATGGAGCTGAATGAAAAAATAATGAATGAAAAACAATTTAATTCAGAATTTTTGTAAAAATGTAAATAACACTGACCATAAACAAAAATTAATAGGGTCATGTGATGAGCTCAAATACTCAGGATAGTTTAGAGTTATTTAGATTAATTCAAAGTTCTAATATGACTCTTCAGGATTTAACATGACGATGCATGGATTCATTCATACGAACAAACATGATTCATGTGTATCAAAAATGATTCCTTTGAAACAAACACATGCCATTTGTGCAAAGTGCAGTGCATGCACACACACAGACACAGAGACATGCAGTGCAGATTTGGGATTAGCAAAAAGGCTTTGTGTGTGTGTGCGTGTGTGTGTGTGTGTGTGTGTGTGTGGGTGTGTGTGTTTGTGTATGTGTGTGTTTCCTTGGAGAAAATGGGTTCTGAAATCCCTCGTGTGAAGAGACACTAATGACAAACTGGAAAGCTCAGTTCACACCCTTCACACACACACACACACACACACACACACACACACACACACACACAGTTCTTATCCAGTCATTCCTCTACTGTTCATCCTGCTTGGGGTTTCAAACACTTTGTCTCACACTCTTTCTTTTCTAATGAATTGTTCTCTTACTTTTTCCTCTCTCTTTTCTTTTGCTTTACCCACTTCTGCCTCGCATTTCCCCTTTTCTGCTTTCCTGAATTTCTTTGTCTTTTGTCATTACCCTTTTCTAATCCCTGCTGTCTCTCTCTCTCTCTGTCTCTCTCTCTGTCTCTCTCTCTCTCTTTCTTTCTGTCTAATCCTCGGATCTTTGATCGTGTGTCTCTTCTGTCTTTTCTTTGTCACCCCCCAACTTTAAATCCCCCCTGGTTAAAGGACAATGCTCTGTACGGGGACTCTTCCCTCACCCCGGGATGCTCCTTGGAGGTAAAGATGGCCGCCACAGATTAACGATGCTCTGTTTGCTTTTCTTCTTACAGGCTCAGTTCAGCTGTGTGAATATTCAGCCGGCGGCCGTGTGAAAATAGCAATCAAAAATAATCTTAAACACAAACGCACTAAAATCTCAGCAGCCTTAACATATATATATATATATATATATATATATATATATATATATATATATATATATATATATATATAAAAACAAAAGCTTCTGACTTCAGCACACTGTGTGTGATACAGTGTCTGTGATAGAACAACCAAAACCCCATTAAGAACACTTCTATTTCTTATTAACTCATATTTGGGACACAGCCACAACTCAGTGAGATTGACTAGAGCTGTTTTTCATGAAAACTTTGAAATAACAATTAGGAGAGAAACAGGTAGAGTGAGAAAGACTGAGACAGAAATACATAGAGAGAGAGAGAGAGAGAGAGAGAGAGAGAGAGAGAGAGAGAGAGAGAGAATGACAGACTTAAACAGATAAACAGGCGCAAAAACAGACAGACAGAGACAAACAGACAGAAAGACAGAAAGGAAGATACAGAAAGAGGGAATGCCATTGAGATGGACAAACTGACAATCAGAGAGAGAAATAGAGAGAGACAGAGAGAGATAAACAGACAGAGAGACAAATAGAAAAAAAAGCTACACAAAGAGACAGACAGATGGAGACAACGAGAAAAGACAGATACACACACAGACACACACATACACACAAATGCTGTCTCGCTATCTCACCAGCTTGGTTGGTGGTGATGTTGACGGAGGTGTACTGTGGTGGATATGGGCTCTTATTGGACACTCCGTTGACTGCCTGGATCTCAAAGCTGTACTGCGTGTGTGCCTGCAGGTTCCTGATGGCCACACGGCGCTCCATCAGTCCCAGGTGTCGCGGCGACATGTCCACGTTATCGTCACAGCGTGTGCATGCTCCGTGCTCTGTCACACACTTCTTACAGATGACGTTGTAGAGAAGATCGTCACGGCCTCCCAGCTCCTTTGGCTCGCTCCACTCTAACACCAGAGACGTCTCGTTCACGTTTGAGATCACGTTACGAGGAGCAGACGGCACCGCTGTGAAGGATAAATTTTTTTTATTAAGCATTAGTAAAATGACAGCATCAAAATGAAATTTTAAAATCAAATATAAAATAAAAAAATCGTGATATACATTTAATAGAAAAATACAG
The DNA here is from genome assembly GCF_030014155.1 of Tachysurus vachellii. NCBI lineage: Eukaryota > Metazoa > Chordata > Actinopteri > Siluriformes > Bagridae > Tachysurus > Tachysurus vachellii. The sequence goes on from NC_083460.1 coordinate 32,689,091, forward strand.
CCTGAATTATGGTGTGTGTGTGTATGTGTGTGTGTGTGTCATTATGTATTTAACTTTACATAAATCCCAGTGTGTGACATTTTCTTAAACTCCTATAACTTAACACACACACACAACCTATGATGTACACAATGAGTCTGAACGCCTCTCTTTCTAGGGAATGAGAATGAATCTGTAATCAGCAGAAAGCGAGAGAGAGAGAGACAGAATGACACATAGACAGAGAAAGGAGTTGATAGACAGATAGGAGACATATAGTAAGATAGGACAGACATCCAGAGACAGACAGACATAAGGACATATATAGACAGACATATGGACAGATAAATAGACAGTGAGAGAGAGCGAGAGAGAGAGAGAGAGAGAGAGACAGACAGACAAACAGACAGACAGACAGACAGAGGAGCATATGTTCGGGGAATACAAAGTGTCAGTGTGTGTGTGGTGCTGCAGCGGGTTGTGCTGATCCTCTGTTGTGTTACTGAATTTATGGCTGCATTCATACTACTTAAGTGTGCGTGTGTGCAAATAAGCACTAGGCTAATTAAGTTTTAGTACAGGAGGCTTATAAATCTTCCACAGTGAGAATCCACAGCATGGCTTTGTGGTGTGTGTGTGTGTGTCCTCACCAGTGCAGGCTGTGTCAGGGGTGTCACTGTCAGCTCGGTAGAATCCATTCTTGCAGCTGCAGGTGGATGAAGCGGCAGAAATGGAGCGACTGTTGGGAGGACACGGGGTACATGGCCCTTCACCTTGCTTCCATTTAAACAGACCAGGTCTGCATGCTACACACAAACAGAAAGTTAACACAATGCAACATGCATATGATCTGCACTACACACTAGATATGATATTGTGTGTATGTGTCTGTGTCTATATTTGTCTGACAGTTGTTACATTTCTATGTGTCAGTTGCCCACAGAATCCAGAATGTTAATAATTTTTCACTTTATAGTAGAAGCGCTTTTATTAGTGGCAGTCTTTAGGAGTTTCTGATAAAGCCGCTTTCATCTTTATCTATCTTTATCTATACTTCTGAAGAAACATTACTACACACTTGAGTTCAAAAGTCTGCATTGTTCTAAAACACAAAAAAACTGTATACATGACACACACCTCACAAAACACGTGAACCTGATTGTTTTTGAACTTAGAATAAAACTCCATGGACAGTAAAAGCTAGCATGTTTAGCTGTGCATTTTAGCATTATTCAGCACACACAGTGCTAATCAAGACTATAAGGCAGTAATATTTTATGTTTTACATAATTAGTACTAAATGTTAAATAACATTAGTGATGTTTTTTAAAACAGTTTTAGACTTTAAGCTCCTGTCTGTGAGCTTGAACTTTTGGACCTGAAGGAATAACACATTAGCACAAACTCCTAAACCATTAGCGCTTAAAGCTAACAGAGTCAGTGCTGCTCTTGTTTATTCATCCATTAATCATGGGTTCAACAGATTTTGGGCTAAGAGTTAACAGACTTTTTACTGTCTGACTGAGTTCCTTCTGCTTTTATTTCTCCAGAGTTAGAACACAAAAACTTCAATTTAAAAAAACTTAAGAGGAAAAAAAATGGAGATTTTTTTAGAAGCTCTTTTTCATTTCTTAAAGCTGCACTGATACTCACATCTCAGACAGAAAGACGGAGAGCGAGAGAGATAGACAGTGGGACAAAGAGACACACAGACAGTCAGAGACAGAGAGACAGATAGATATAGTAAGACAGATAGTAAAACGTCACACAGCGTGGGAAAGTCAGTGTCAGATAGATAGATAGATAGATAGATAGATAGATAGATAGATAGATAGATAGATAGATAGATAGATAGATAGATAAAGACTGAGAGAGAAATAGAGAGACTAACAAACTGTCTGACAGAAAGACAGAGTGAGACATTAAGAAAAAGCAAAAGAGAGACAAAAAGAAAAAGTCAAACAAACACTCACAGTCACAGAGAAAGAGGAACATTTGCTAATTTTCAATGTAGAAGTGAATAAAAAAGAAAGGAATCAAATGGATTTCATTTTCATTGCAATGTCTCAATGCTGCTCAGTCGAGTATTATCATGACTAAAGATTAATATGTGAATGAGAGAGATAAAGACAGATGGAGAGAGGGAGTGAGAAAGACAGGTTTTTTCCTCTTTTCCTTTCCAGTTGTTTGCTTAGTGAGAGTTTATCGGCTTCAGTCTCCGGCCGGTTTCACCTTCAGCTGCTCTGAGAGAATAAACGAGGTTTTAAACAGGGAGTTGCGTCCACACTCATGTTCCCTCGCTGCATTAACCCTAATGAAGTGTACACTAGTTAGCATTAACCTCACTCTAAAAAAGTCTGTGCAGATTTGATAGTCATTTATTTTCATGTCAGTGCTAGTGTGAACTTTTCAAATCAGGAAGCAGAAAACCAAAAGTTTAAAAATAGGAATTAAAAAACACCAAAGTTTATCCCTGGCCAGCTTGGAAGACATCTGAAGGGGTTATTATGACAACAATAAAAGCAAATTGGTAAAATCCTCTCTGACGCTGCAGTTAAAGCCAAAAAGAAAAAGTGCTGATGCTAAAACCAGCACAAAACCAACGAGTCTGTTTTTCATAGTCACTTTTTGGCTACATAACCAAGCAGCACTTAGGAGCAATTCTAGCTCCACCCCTAAATACTATCACTAAAAAATATCATCTTAGTATTAAAAATAAACAAAAAAAGAAAAAAATAACAATATACATGTGAGCTGGGTATGAGAAAGTTTTTTTTATTTTAGGTTATATTAAATACTTAATAAAGTGGGTCATTTTGTCCTGAACAGAGAGTTAAAGTTTCACCGGATCATTTCCACTCTGTCTCTCGCTTTGACCTTTCCAGTACTTGTGGTTTTCACTTCACTGCACTTAAATTCACCTCAGTGTGATTTCTTCTTTTTCACCCTCTCTCTCTCCCTCTCTTTCCCTAACAGACATTTACTTATTCACTCCTTCGTTCTGCTCAAATTGAGGCTAAGTATCTGAATCTCCTTTGCAGACCAGAAAAACTAGCTCAACACCTCAAGCTACCGTAAGTCACCCGAATCGATAAAGACAGAAGTGTACCGTTAAGATTTAGTCTGTTAGGCATGACTTTGATTATCAAATTATAAGATTTACAGTGACACACATTTCTTTAGAATCCCGCATTACCCGTAACTCTACGCATCATAGCTAAATTGTGCATGATTAATATTGTTTGTTATCTTACCTTGGCACTGTGTTTCTTTAGCGGTGGGTTCAAATCCAGCCATGCAGGTGCAGGAACCGACAGGAACCATCCACTCTCCGTCTCCGTTGCAGTAGAGCCTCAGGGGGACAGACAGCTCCACAGCATTGGGGACACAGTTCCCTGGGGCAATCACCAGAGACGTGGCCTCTGCTCCAGTTGCCGTCTCAGGGAAGACGGCAAAGTTGGCAATGGAAGTTGAACACTTTTTATAGAACACCCGTACAGAGATGAGCGACATGCAGGCTCCCAGGTCCTGGAACGCCAGATAGAATCCGCTCTTGGCGAGCGGGCCAAAGCTGCGGATCTTGGTGTTGACGCGTCCTGACAGCAGTGCAGAGAAGCTCTTGTCCGGAGCAATGGTGTCCACTTTGACATATGGGTTCTCCATCCAGAATGGGCTGGTGGAGGTGGCCGAGTCAGAGTCAGACTCGTAGTAGAAGAGATTAAAAGTCTCTTTGCAGGAACCGGGAATGTTGGGAATGCTATTACAGTCCCGCACAGTGAACTTCAACTCCACATACACACGGAGCACGTCCTTCCTCGGTATAAAGTCACTGCGTAGCCAGTTGTTCTGGTTCAGCTCTCGGACATTACACACCTGGTACGTCCTGATTGGGTTCATGGCATCATCATAGCCACTCACTTCCTCCCACTGAGAGAGAGAGAGAGAGAGAGAGAGAGAGAGAGAGAGAGAGAGAGAGCTCTAATATAAAAACGATTCACAGTCCTTATACACTACAGGCTGCAGTAAAAAATACTGTATTTTCTTGAATACTCAAAATAAATAGATTACAAACATATAGATGTAGAGACAGACAGAAAATCAGATATATAAACAAAGCAAGAGACAGATAGAGACACATAGAAACACAAAAAGACAGAAAGACAGACACCTAGAGAGAGACACAGACACACACACAGATAGAGAGTAAATGAGACAGACAGACACATAGAAAGACATACAGATAGACACTTACCCCTGTCTCAGGATGTGAGGTCCATGCCAGCTCTGTTGTGGCCCATTTGGTGTCCATTAATGTTTCTGTAATCAAACAAACACACTAATAAATGTATTTGTGTGTGCAGTGTTTAAGGCTATGGGTTATTGAGCTGAAGTTTGGGTTTCAAGCTTAAGGACCACCATGATGCTTCTGTAATGCTTCTTCTCTTATCCCAACTTCCTGTGTTGTATATGTGAAAACTAAAGACTTTGTGTGTGTGTGTGTGTGTGTGTGTGTGTGTGTGTGTGTGTTCTGAGTCAGTGAAAAAAGGTGTGTGTGTTCCACTGTTTTCTCTATTGTGAACACTTTGCTAGCGGTGCTGAAAAATAGCAAATCCATGCAAACTGTGTCTTAGATAAGAAGGTAAATCACACAAAGACAAACACACACACAGTATATTCTCTTAGACATAATTGTCCATACATTATTCCACATCAAATTCACACACATTCTGTTGGCTTATTTTTTTTTTTATCATTTTATAAAGCTAGCTAAAATGTGTTACTAGCTAATCTAGCCATTTGTTTACCATGTAGGATTCCATAGTGTGTACTAGGTTGTTAGTTAGTAAGTGAAAATATTACACCAGCACATGGCATTAAACTTGCGCTTCCCAGAATTCCTGACAGAGATTAGCATTCCATATCCATGTGTTTGTTTGTCCAACTTAAACGAGTGGATTACACACTCATTATCAAGCTGCTTCAGACAAAAATCTGAAAAAAAACCTGCTGACACGCACACATACAAACACACACACTCACACACACACACATGGTCTCTAATCCGATAATGACAGAGCAGAGCTAATAACAGAGAGAGTCAGAGTGTCCAACACACACACACACACACACACACACACACACTCTTTGCTTTAGGTTACAAACCTCTTAAAATATTTCTTTGTACCAACAACCAACCCTCTTAAAGACAGTGCGTGTGTGTGTGTGTGTGTGTGTGTGTGTGTGTGTGTGTGTGTGTGTGTGTGTGTGTGTGTGTGTAAAAACACCATTATTAAGACTAGAAGAATTTTTACGGACTTAATGACTTGGCTTTAATGGCTGGCCCCGAGGCAGGTGAGATTAGTTCAAGATTTTTATCCCAATGTTTCACAAGCTTGGTTTTAGTTTCCGTGCTGTACAACAAACAAAAACACATCAAATACAGAAACCAAATGTCACAAGTTAACATGCTAAAACCTCCAATACTACAGATGAAAACACCAGGTGTCAAAACCAACTGCTACACATCACATGTCATTAACCAAACGCTGAACATTAAATACTCAGTTTTATACGCCAAATATCCAACAGCAACCAGAGGGAAGGAAACAGCAGCCATCAAAACCAAATGGTGACACTGTAATCAACACTACACATGAAATACTCAACACTATACACCAAAAGTCAAACCCCATCCAAAAAAACTAATCATCATAAATGCTAATCATCAATTCCTCAAAGCTACATGTTCCGTGTCAATCAGCCTAAAAACACCATAAAAATAAAATCTTTCATGAAAATAAAACACCAGACAAAAAAATTACAATGAAATTGAAACATCAAACAGTAAAAATAGTTTTATGCTGTAAATGTTATTATTACAGTCTGAGCATCAAACACTAAACAATGAAACACTAAACCAATCATCAAACAGTAAACAACAGTAAACATAACAACCCACATCAAACACCAAAACATCATACAAAACTTCAACTAATTACAAAACACTGAACTTTAAAATTTAAACATTAAACACTAGAAAATCAGAAACAACAAACTACCAAACATGACATAAGTCTTAAATAGATTTACAAAAAAAGGAAAATAGAATTTTGTGCAGAATTTCAAGTTTGAAAGATGAGTATTTATGCTGAGCTTTATGACAATTAAATTAGTGGTCATTGTCCGTACTGACACACACACACACACACACACACACTTTATTAAAAGCTGATAACTCCAGCACTCACTATGACTTTGTCTTTTTTATTCTTTACTTAATTGATTTTTTTTCTTGCTGCCTCTCTCCGGCGCTTTGTTGTGACATTGCATAGAGACAGTGCAATGCCACACACACACACACACACACACACACACACACACAAGCAGTGTTTGGCCACACTACACAGAGATGTGTCAACAGCAGTGAGAGAAGAAAACACTCCATTAAATCTATTAAAGCCATTAACCTGATTGGGCGCTCAGAGCTTTTGTTACTGCTTTTATTGGCTCTGGGGAAGGGGGTGGTTGTGTTTGGGTGCTGGTGGGTGAGGGGGTATTTACACAAGAGATGGGGCTTTTGAAAATTTTCCTTTGAATAAACTCAAGACAGAAACAAAACCTCTCTCAAAATCCCTCCATCCACCTGCTGTCCATCAAGTCTCACAGTTTCTCTCCTCTCTCTGTTAGTCTCTCTGGTCTATCACACAGTGCCAGTGAAGCCCGGCTGTAATATCAGCCGTGATTTAAAAAGACCTGTGAATTAAAAAAATAGATATAAATATTAAATATAAATATTTTATTTAAAAAATAAAATAAGGTAAGATAAAGAGACCAGAACAGACTGTTACCATAGCTACTGCTCAAACTGCTGTACTGCCTGGAAAATAGTATCGAACACAACATGCTGTGTGTGTGTTTATGTGTTTGTGTGTGTGTTTCATGTTTTTATTTAAAATCTATTTGTGCATTTGGTAACATTTCCTTAATCAAAAACACAACAACAATGGTGTGTGTGTGTGTGTGTGTGTGTGTGTGTAATAAAGGTCTTGGACAACTTTTGTTTCATTTCCCGTAGTGAATAAAAATGGAGTCTCTCTCTCTCTCTCTCTAATTACATGTGTGTGTGTGTGTGTGTGTGCGTGTGTGTATGTGTGTGAGTGTTTGTGAGTGTGTGACTACCAGGAGCCTTGAGGGTAGATGTCTGTGCACCAGGTGTGCTTATGAATCAGTGTGTATGTGTGAATGTGTTCCAGCTCATTATGGTGGCTGTGTATCATCCGTTTAGGTCAGAAAGTGCGCACACACACACGCACACGCACACACACACACACACACACACACACACACACACACACTCATACACACACATGCATGCACACACATTTATATCCCAAGAGAACTGGTCACACTGATACTGTGAAATCAAGATCTGGCAAGCTAAACTATTAATGAGCACTTAAGCTAACACACACACACACACACACACACACACACACACACACACACACACAGTAGTGACACACGCAAACCTTACAGTAAGAATATGATGTCAGCAACATTACACCATAGAAATTGCTTGCTCAGTAATTAGTCACTCATTACAGACTGTGTGTGTGTGTGTTTCTTTATTTATTCATTTAAATAGTCAATCCTCTCTAAACAGTAAAAATGACCAAAATGCATCACACCTCTCACTCTTTTAAAGTTTCCTTTTGCCTTTTTTTGAACAGTTAGTGAAATTAGACTCCTGCAGTGAGACTGTCTGGCAATACAATCTGTCTGTCTTTCTGTGCGAGTGTGTGTGTTCTAATGTGTTAGCTTAAGTGCTCATTAATAGTTTAACACCTCAGCTCTTGATTTCGCAGTATCAGTGTGTTCCGTCCTCTCGGGGTGTGAAGTGTGTGTGTCTGTGAAGTGTGTGTGTTATCATAGTGTGCTAGTGTTAGCTTAAGTGCCCATTAATAGTTTATCACTATTAATGATGAGATAGGAGAAGGAATTCCTTACTGATGCAAAACCCTAAATTAAATATCCTGTTGGAAATTCTATAAAAAGATGTGTGAAATAACGACACTACAGTTCTGTTCCTTTGCACTGTGATTCTGGTGATTTTATATACCGACGCTTGTTTTAGCATGTTATTGTTTTTATAGTAACTGCTGTGGTGAATTTTACGGAAGGAGTCTCCACTATCAGTGCTTTGAAACAGTCAGAGGTGAAGCTGTAAGTTTTTTTGAAGTCTTGAGGACAGAACTGTTTGTGGTTTCTCTGTAACACGACAAACTGTGGGTTGTTTTTTGTCTAATTAACTTCAATAGAGAGAAACAGGAGAGGCTGGTGAGGTAATGAAGTGAAAACAGGAACATCGAGGTACCACAACATTAAAGGTAACCATAAATAATACAAAAATTATGTGTAGTTCTATTTAGATAGATAGATAGATAGATAGATAGATAGATAGATAGATAGATAGATAGATAGAGATTCCATATGTCGGATCACCAGGAAACTTAACACTCAGATGTGTAATTTAAAGATCTCAGAAATGCAGGTGTTTGTGTGTGTATGTGTGTTTGTGGTGCTCTGATTCACTGTGGCTTTGTCACGTGACTTTAATTACAGATTACTACATAGTTTCAGGCTCTTGTTTATGAATTGCTTTCACTAAATGACATGACGGCAGTTGTTTATATGATGGCACACACACACACACACACACACACACATACCCTTACGAGCTGTAGTGTGCCATTTAGAGAGCCCACTCTTAACCCAGACCTGAAACTGATCTGTCTCTCAAGCCTGTGGCCTGAATATGAATATTAATGACTTTATGCTAATTACTGTCTCTCCCTAGCTTTTAAACTTTCTCTTTCTCTTACTCGTGTCTCATTTTGTTTTTTTTTTTATTCAGCTTTCCTACATTCCTCTTTCTGTCCTCATCTTCTCTTTCCTATCTCACACTATTGTTTTCTATTATCTCTTGTTGCCCTCTTCTCTCTCACTCTATTTATTGTTGTTCCCTCCAGCTTTCTCAGTCTGGCATGATAAAGAGAAGCCAACATGTATAAATAACTCAAAATGCCCCAAAGCTGAGAACAGTGAGGCACAGAGAGAGAGACAGAGAGAGAGAGAGAGAGAGAGAGAGAGAGAGAGAGAGGTGAGAGCAAAAAGCAGATATATATGAAGTATGCTGAGGGTATTAAAGGTCAGGGTAATAGGAATCTCACCATGATGCCAATGTTTAATTCACACACACACACACACACACCAGTGTATCCGGTTGTTCACATTGTAGGAAATATTTACTGTATCTTCTGTTCCCGCAGAAGGTTCCAGAAGGATTCATTCATTTCCTACAACTTCATTACACCCTATAAATCTCTCCAAAATCTATAATGATGCATCCATCCAATCATCCAGCCATCCATTCATCCATCCAGTCTTCCATCTGTTCACAGGTTCCCAGTAAGTGCAGAGTGAATGTACACGGAGGAGGACAAAGAGTAAGAGAAGGTGGAGTAAAACCCAAGCCAGCAGCAGTGCATTCTGGGTAAGGTTCTGCTTCTGAAATGTACAATATCGCTGCATTCGACTAATAAAAACCATAAATTCCTATTCAGGAGCTCAGGATGGTCTGAGAAAAAAAGAAATACAAGGTCCGGGGTTTTCCGCGTTGTGTAGCACATACACACAAATGTAGAAGGTGACATAACTCTGACTTCTCACTTCTGAGGTCATTTTAAAACACAGTATTACCCGAGGGGGAGTGTCTGAGGTGATGGCAGGTGGTGAGTGTTTACAGGAAGGGCTCACATTTACACACCTGAAAGAGAACAAGGCTTCCAGATGCAAACGGTGAAAGTCTTCTCACCTTCAACACCCCGTAACTTGGGCAGACAGGAAGTGCTACATGAGGGCGTCACTGCTCTAAACTACAGTCCAGTCACACAGAAGGTGGTGTCATGATAATTACAGGTTGAGTGTGAACCGAATCTGGGAGTCGAATTCCCAGGAACACTGACTCAGTAAAAGTCCTGGGAAATGATCAGCAGCTCAGTTGTGAAAACATGCTGATGTGTGAACACACCGGAGTAGCTCTGTCTCTCTGTTTGTCTGCATGTCTGCCAGTATGTACCTGTCTGCCTGTTCAACACACAACCTCAGAATAATGTCTGCTGAGTTTCAGAGCCACACGCATGCACACGCACACGCACACACTCACACACACAATGCTTGAGGCTTCACACTGTGTGACATTCCTGCAGCATGAAACAAACACAACAATAAAAAAATAAAAATAGTTGTGTGTGTGTGTGTGAGTGAAAGAGAGAAAGAAAGAGAGAGAGAGAGAGAGATGATAGACACATCCTCGCAGTTCATTTATTAGTGTCCAGTTTCCTCTTCCTGGATTATCACGAGTGAGATTCAGCCTGCTGGCTTTCTCTCTCTCTCTCACACACACACTCTAACTATATGGTGATATAACACTGCCATGTTCCCTTACACAGTGCCAGGTGTTCAAGTGTGTATGTGTGTGTCTGTGTGTGTGTGAGCGACAGAGAGAGGGAGAGAGACAGGACACCTTGGTGAGGGTGTGAAAATTGAAGTGTTGCACATTTGTCAATGTTTCCCAACAATGTGTGTAAACACACACACACACACACACACACACACACACACACACACAGCTACGCACAATAAAACTCATCTGCCACCTCGGCTCCGTCCCAAAAACTACATTTAGCATCTTATTAGCAATCTTATTACAAAGTAGTCCTTCTTACGGGTCCATCCCAAACACCAAAACACAAAGAATCAGGTGTAGAAGCACTTCCTGTCTTGGTCATGGTTTTATCTGAGTGCTGATTTCGGCACAGTGCTGTCTCAATCACACTAATTAGTTAATTAGCTCTCAGTGCTAGTGACTTTTTGTCACATGCCGTCTGTGTCCCGTCTCAAACCACATGTTCCTGCTACCTAATAAGATAGGTATCACACAATCACACAGTTGGATTTGTGACACAGCCGTGATCACCATGATCACTGAGCTTCCTGTCGAATAAAGCGTTTGCGAGTCATTATCCCAGCCTTACTTCCCTTGTTAACAGTCTCCAGGTGATTGGTTAGCTCTACTGCTGACTCTCATGACAGCTTGTTAAGGGAATCACACACACACACACTCAGGATTTGAGAATAGATGAATGAGAAAGGCTGTGTTCTAATAAACAAGCAAGATCAATAATATAATATCGCCCAAAAGCACCATACTGACAAATACTTCATTTTCCCTTCTTCTAGTTCTAATTAACAAAGGTTGTGTCCCAAACCACATGCTAGTGAACAAATATTAGTGTGTTAATCTAGTCTGCAATCTGTGTTATTAATTTCTGTTTAGAATAAAGTGTGAGTGTTTGATCACAGCGCTACCTGACACTACGTAGTGCACAGTGATAACTGCCTGATTTGGGACAGAGCCCAAACTGAGTGTACTGAGAAACAGCTGTGTGTTAATGATGTGTATTTATATATTTATATGCTGATATATTTCTGTCTCACGCTCTGCACTCAGTGTGGTGTGTGTTTAGGTGCTCTTTAGCGTCATTAACTCAGAGCGAGGATAATTGTTATTATTATTCACGTCTGTGACTGTGTGTATTTTCACTCGTGTCCCAAATGGCTGACGCTGATAAATCAGTGTTATTTAATCGACACACACTTCATTAACCTCATACTGCGCAAACACAACAACTAAGACCTCATGCTAAATGACTTCCAGTGCTTTAGCAAAACATGCAAATGATAGAAATGAGGATTACTTTTGTGTGGACAGGTTTTATGTGCCCTAGCTGACTTTCCTTGTGCTCATTTCCCCTCGGTTGAGTGACCTTTATTTAGCTCTCAGCTCTCAACCCAGTTCACAGACTTCCTGTTATTTAAAAAGATGATTTTTATGAACATAAACCTTTGAAGAAAAAACATTTACATTTCGCTAACAGCTGCTGATGATGTCATTGTTGAAGTGGGACCAATCAGCAGCCTCGTTTCAACACACGCACATTCTTTCGACTCTCATTGTCTTTCTTCTATATTTCTTTTCTTTGCTTCCTTTTTCTTTTCTTTTCCACCGTCTCATTGTTCATTCTGCTCTTTTACATATTTGTTCTCTTTCTTTCTCTCTTTCTTTCTGTTTTAGTCCCTTCTTTGTTCTTCTCAGGGACAGAGAGAGAGAGAGAGAGAGAGAAAGATGGGGGGAGAAGAAGTGTGAGTCGTGTTACTATGTGATAAGCTGAAGGTCAAAGTAATCCCGTAAATCATTTACTGATAAACAGTGTGTATGTGTGTGTGTGTGTGTGTGTGTGTGTATGTGTTTGTGTGAGTTGACAGCGGCAACATATAACACAAGAACAGCAGAAGTGTCAAAGAACAGAGATTCTCAGATTCTCACAGGAGAGTGTGTGTGTGTGCGTGTGTCTGTGTGTGTGAAGAACAGAATCAGTATGTAGAGACAAAGTGACAGGTCACACACACATACACAAACTCACATGCACGCACAAACACACCCATCAGCCGTGAAGCTGGTCTGGCGGCTACTGATCTAATTACAGAGCTTTGGTCCTCCACACCCTGACAGTCCGCACACATATACATGCACGCACACTCACACAAACACACTCATATACACAAATACACATGCAAACACACACACACAGTATGAACATTCCAACAACAATTAACCACCATAAAATATTTCCTTTCTTTTATGTTTGGAACCTAGCCTTAATACAGCGAATAACTCTTGACTCTGGATTTGGGACAGAGCCAAGAGCGGTGCAGGCATCTAACAGGGAGCAGGGAAATCTTCCGAGACTCTGAAGTGAGAAAAAACCACAGAAGGGTGTGAAAGCTGCCATATTGACATGAAAAGACAGAGCAGACAAACAGAAGAGTCGGATAACGCAGCACCAGATGGTGTGTGTGTGTGTTTGTGTGTGTGAGTGGTGTGTGTGTGTGCTATATTCTGCATTATTTTACATGAAGAGTGTCAGATAGACAGCAGATCCCTCTCTCTTCTCTTCCTCTCTCTCCCTGTGGGATTAGTGGCTAAGCGCATCGCGATGATACCTGATTCAATTTAGTGACCCGTCAATCAATGGTGGATGACTGGGTGGTGTTTCTATCCACATAAACACACTCCGTAGGGGGGGAATGAAGGCCACGAGAGGGCAGGTTGCACTTCCGTGGTTAATTAAGCAGGCAGCCTGCTGCTCCCCTTACTTATTTATGAGACCTTGCTTCGATCGGACGCCACTTGGTTGACTAATTAGTCTGGAGCTGCTGGTGGATCTATACGGCTCGATTCAGGACGGGGCCGAAAAAGCACGCTAGAGATTTAATCGCCATTTAAAAAATTAAAGTGTGTGTGTGTGGTGGTGGTGGTGGTGTTGTTTTGGGGGGTGGGGGGAGGGGGTTAATGAGACTTAATTTGATTGCACAAATTAATATCAAACATCGTTTGTGTTACAGTCAGAAGTACCTGTGAAGTAATACGAAAATAATGTGCAACGTCTGACCAATTAGATTCAAGCATTTATCTGTGCTGTGGTATAATGAGCTATTAGTTTATAGTAATGCTCTGGATCTAATATATTATCATTTCCATAGTAACAGCTCATACACTGGGACTTAACATAAATGGGTGTAAAAAATAGTAAAAAAAAAAAAGGCTGTCAGGGAGGTTGGTAAGGCTGTTTATAGCTAGGGTTGCACAGGGGTGGAAAGTTTCCGGTAAATTTCTGGCAAATTTCCGGAAACTTTCCACGGGAACTTAATCTGGGGAATTTTGGAAATATTCAAAATTTGAAACTTTACGGGAATTTATGGGAATTAATTGGAAATTTATATAAACTATATTATATACAAACATAAACAAACATTTTGCTTGGTCATAAGCAGACATGCATGCAAGGTAATACAAATTTTAAAAATGACGTCTTGACTGATTTAATTGTAAGTAGAACATTAATCGATTATTTCATTGAGTAACACAAAAGCATAATAAACTTTATTATGCTTGTAATAAACATAATAAACTTAATAATTGTAATAAACATTATTTTATAGAGGAATTTTTTTTATTTCGGGGGGAGTGAGTGTGTGGGAGAGGGTCACCAAATTATCTGTGTATGTGTAACACTCCTAATTTAGTGCTTATTAAGAGTTAGTAAGGTAGTTATTAAGTTTAGGTATTGGGTACAATTAAGAATGTACTAATATATAGCCAATATTCTATTAATATTCATGCTAATAAGCAACTAGTTAAATGACCCTAAAATAAAGTGTTACTGTGCATGTTATGGAGGAATGCAAGTACATGCAGGGGGTGTGGCCTCATTGGCCCTCCAGTAAGCAGTGTGCTGTGTGCAAGTGACAGAGGAATGCAGGGTACAAATTCAACTTAAATTGCATTAAATCTTGTTTTAAACAAAATTATGCTGTTAAGATTTTTTTTAACTACATTTAAGTTCCTTGTTATAGGCAACTCTGCATTTTTTTTTAAAATTCCCAGTTTATTTCCATATATTCCCATTAATTCCCATGGAAAGTTTCCAGCCTTGAAAATTCCAGGAATTTTGCAACCCTATTTATAGTTGCTATAATATAAGTAAGAACAGGAACTGACTGTTTTGTAACCGTTAAATGCAACGATAAGTTATAAGAGTGAGTTTTATCACACACTGCATTTGAGACACAGCCGGTAGAGGAGAAAGAAACTGTGTACTGCAGCTGGAACTGGAACATCAGCATTGTTTTGCCAAGAAATGGTGACATGTCTGCTGTCTGAGGCAACTACACACACACACACACACACACACACACAGTAACACACTCCACCTATCATGTAGGTGTCAATAAGGAGGGAATTTGTACACATACATACATACACACTCACACTGACTGAGATCTGGTGAAAACAGTGCCTAAAAACGCATCTCTCTCTCTCTCTCTCTCTCTCTCTCTCTCTCTCTCTCTCTCTCTCAAACACACACACACACACACACGTCACAAATTGTCAAGTCTTATCAGTAAGCAGAGACAACGAGCTGCTGGGACTCAAACATGGATGAGTGAGAGAAAGAGAGAGAGAGAGACAGAGACAGAGGCAGAGAAAGATTAGGAGTGTGAGGAGGTGAGAGTGAGATTGATGAAACTTGTCTGAGTGATGCCCATGTCTGTGTGGCTGAGTTCCAATACAGAGATGGAGAATGCGCCCTTCTCTCGGAGACTTCACTAAACTCATTGCAGCATGTCGGCTTTGTCCCAAATCACCCGTCTGTCCTATTGTCCTGCTCTCAGCACCTCATGCTCGGGCTGTCTGTCTCTCATCTGAGCTGTTCAGCTCCACTGCCCCTTAATAACACAAACTCAGATTGTGTGTGTGTGTGTGTGTGTGTGTGTGTGATAGAGTGTGTGAGCACTGCTTATATTTCTCCAACAAGACTCCATCACTGTTCACTAATATAACTCCATATAGAGTAGCTCTATCTATAAAATTGGAAATCACACTGTTAAACAGATGTGTATATGATTGTGTGTGTGTGTGTGTCTGTGTGTGTGTGTGTGAGTGAGTGAGAGGACACACTAGGACATTTGCTGAGGTTAATACACATCCCACTGTTTCACACCTCCTGTCCTTCTGTAATTACCCCTCCTGTAGTGTGCACTACTACATAAAACTCTGTCTCACTGTCCTGAGTGTCTCCTCACATTTACACCAACGCAATCAACACTCAAGCGGGACACTTCAGAGGAAACGTGAAGTCCACTAGCACCATGAGAGACACATGGTAACAAAAGGAGATGCCCACAAACACTCTCAAACAGCACAGAGGGAAGAAGACTCTCACAAACACTTAGACACAGGTAATGCAAGGGACGAAGGACAAACTTAGATGAGTGTTTGGAACATAATGTTTGAAAGAGGTCAAAGAAAGGGTTAAAGTGTGTGTGTGTGTGTGTGTGTGTGTGTGTGTGTGTGTGTGTGTGTGAGAACAGCAGGTGATGTTTTATGGTCCAGTGGAAGTCCAGTAGCCGTTCTAAGCGCTTTTCACACATGATCAGGTCACTAATCACAGCCGACACTCACCTACTCTCAGCCACAACACTCAATCATTTACTACAGCCGGGAGGGGATTGTGTGTGTGTGTATGTGTGTGTGTATATGTGTGTGTGTGAGAGAGAGAGAGAGATTTGGGAGAGCTCAGAACATGTAAATGAATGTTTAATTAAAGACAGATGAAAAGGTTTAATCATTAATGAGGTAAACTTTGGTTTGTGTGTGTGTGTGTGTGTGTGTGTGTGTGTGTGTGTGTGTGTGCATGGGGGGTCTTTGGTCTCTGAAACTCCACTGTGGTGTTGAATCTGTTAAGAGTGTGCTGGTCATCTGGCAGAAACATGGCAGGACTTCACACATCGGCCCGAGTCCTGTTACAGCTCTGTGTGTGATTGAGTGTGTGTGTGTGTGTGTGAGAGAGAGAGCGTGTGTGTGTGAGAGAGAGCACTAGTCCACAGGGAGAAAGCCACATGTTCCTGTTTGAGTTCTGCTTTCTTTCAGACCTCAGTTTATCGGCTGATCTGTAAGAGAGTTAGGTCTGGGCCGATTTATCACTAACTCACTACACTGCAATATTTCCACATGAAATAAACCCTGATCCCTGCATTACACATAACAGGAGAGTAAAACAAAATATTCAGTAGTGCTATTTATCTTGTTTACGTTCCTCTTTGACCAGTGTAGATCATAATGAATAAACTCACACCCAAACACACACCACTCAAAATCCAAGTCAAACCCAGAGACACAACTAGAGTGAAACATGTGACTATTCAATCATCTTCCTCCTCAAACTCCCCAAACCGCTCATCTCACCATCTGTCACTCCCTAAACAACCAGTCTCACTCCCTAAACCTGCTGTCTCACTCTCTAAACCTCGTGTCTCTCTCTCTAAACCACATGTCTCACTCTCTAAACCTCCTGTCTCTCTCTCTAAACCACATGTCTCACTCTCTAAACCTCCCATCTCTCTCTCTCTCTAAACCACATGTCTCACTCTCTAAACCTGCTGTCTCACTCTCTAAACCTTGTGTCTCTCTCTCTAAACCACATGTCTCACTCTCTAAACCTCCGTCTTACTCTCTAAGCCCCGTGTCTCACTCTCTAAGCCCCGTGTCTCACTCTCTAAACCTCCTGTCTCACTCTCTAAACCTCCTTTCTCACCCTCTAAACTGCCTGTATCACTCTCTAAGCCTCACGTCTCACTTTCTAAACCTCCTGTCTCACTCTCTAAACCTCCTGTCTCACCCGCTAAACCACCTGTCTCACTCTCTAAGCCTTGTGTCTCACTCTCTAAACCTCCTGTCTCACTCTCTAAGCCTCGTGTCTCATTCTCTTAACCTCCTGTCTCACTCTCTAAACCTCCTGTCTCACCTTCTTAACCGCCTGTCTCACTCTCTAAGCCTCTTGTATCACACCACAAATAACAAAAAAACAAAAACAAACACACACCCCTCCTACTCTAACAGCCTCCTCTCTCTGCCTCTCCCTTTCTCTTTCTGCCTCTTTTGTCTTTATTCTTATCTGTGTCTGTTATTCTGCTCGGGTGGTCTCTCTCTCTCTCTCTCTCTCTCTCTCTCTCTCTCTCTCTCTCTCTCTCTCTCACACACACAGACACACACACAGACACACACACACAGTTTTTAGTTTAAAATTTTTCATGCACTTTATTGGCATGACAAATAATTGCATAGCTGAATTGCCAAAACTAGTACAAAAGCAGAGCAGTGCAAAAAAATCAGTCTCTCTGTAGTCCCACCCCTTGCTTTTCTTTCTTTCTTTCTTTCTTTCTTTCTTTCTTTCACACACACACACACATATATACACACACACACACAATTAGCTGAGCTGCTTATTTCTAACACATGGTGCTCGCATATAAAATGCTGAACTGGAGCAACAAAACGATGTCATGAAAACAGGGTCAGCCAATCACTGAATGTTCCATGTCTGTGTTCCAAACTGCCACACTAGTGTACTAAGTAGTACATATCTGTGAATCGCTAGTAGCAACTTTAGCAAGTAATGTTAGCTAGCTCTCTCAGCGTTTAGAAACATATTCTTTACACTGCCTGTCACTGTGTCTTAAACAGAATATTAATGTATACACAATGTGTCAGAACAGCTACAATACTGTACAACACAATACTCTCTAGTACACTCATGCTAGTGACTTGGTATGCACTCACTGCTGCTCGTGTTAGCACTGGGCTGAAAGAGCAGCAGCCTGAAAAGGAGTGTCTGTGTGTGTGTGTGTGTGTGTGTGTGTGTGTGCGCATGTGTGGTCAGAGGTCACATGACATGGTCTTGAAGCCCCTATATGGCCGACTGCGCTCAGCGGACATCTGCTCAACATGCACTAGCACACACAAACACACACAGTGTTCATGTAATTGTGGTAATTCTGTGACGTTATCGGTTTTATGCTCACTGTGTGTCTGTATCACATTGAACTCTCTCTCTCTTTCTCTCTCTCTCTTTCTTTCTCTCTCTCTCTCTCAGTGTTGATGTTTAATTAGTGCAGTAAACTGTGAGTGATGTCTCTGCTCTCGTTTATTATTCAGCAGTAAAAGTGAAGAGGTCAAATCATCTGTTTATAAAGACTGTGTTTATAGTGAAAGTGTGTGTGTGTGTGTGTGGTGCATCTGTGAGCGTGTTTAAGAACCTAAATGAATAAGGTATCATAATATAAAGTGTTTGAAAATGTGTGAGTACTCAAGATAATAAACCAAACCCTTTTTTTAACGTTTTACACACATTACTTATTTTCACTGGGCATTGTGGATATAAGAGATTTCTTTACCTTTTTATCAGGGACAAAAGTGTCCCAGGATGAAGCTGTCCTGGTACAAGGGATAAAATCTGTCCTGGGGTAAAGTATAAAACTGCCCTTAATAGACATTACCCATATATGGGATAAACCTTTCCCAGTATAAGGGATAAAACATTTCCTGTATTAAGAGATACAATCTATTGCAGGATCAAGGCTAAAGTGATCATGGGGTAAATAAACGATCATCAGCTATGGGATAAAACTGTCCTGAGACACAGACAGTTGAACGCAGCACTGCAACTTCGTTCACATTTCAAATGCAATCTAATTATTTGATCATTTGATAATGTAATCACAGTAATATAAAATAAAATAATTCTAAAATTATGGCCCTGATAATGTGTCCAAAATAAGGATGTTTCTCAGAAAGCTGGCCTTCACGCTACAGACCCATGAGAGAGATTTGACTTGATCCGACTGCTCAGACATTCGGCCCGTGCAGACGGATCGTCTCACATTTCTGTAATGTAGACTCTACAGCAGGTAGAATGTAGTTTAATAAAAAAGCTACAGTAGTTCTTAACGTTACTCCACCAGCTCGGGCTAAACAACGAACCCAATGTGATAAAACAACTGTCCTAAAACTCGTCTATTTTCAAACTAAATATATAACGTACCTTCTAATTCATTCTAGTGCGTAAGTGCAATTATACCAGATCCGATTATGAGAACAATACGAAGGACACGAACAATGTTTATGTATAATGCATTACTGTGTGTATTGTGTCAACCAGCATTGTTCATAATTAATAAATAAAAATAAATCTGCATCGCAATCCGATAAAATTTAAACCTGTGTAGAACGTATAGCAGAGACCAGCCTTCAGCAACGAGACACACGAGACATAAAAGTCCAAACAGTGACACTAGCTACACCATCTATGCTTCTGACTGTCTATTAATCTCGCAGATTTAAAGAATTAAAAACCGAACACTGTTAAAGTAGTTACACGGCACACAATACACAAGAGGAAACATTTCAATTTACTCCAAAATTTCATTTCAAAGCTAAATCAATTTCAAATGTAATAATCTAGCTATCTAATCATCTAAACTGTATCAGACACACAAAATCAGGAAATGACCTGTAATCAGAAATTCAGTAATAAAAGGCAGCAGATGGCTCCATGTGAAATGTGATAAGTAAATGGAGCAGTTAATCATTTCGACTCCAGCTTTGCTGATAAAGACACGAAATCCGTCTGGACCGGTGTAAAAGAGCTCGAATGTTGCACATATGCTTTCAGAAATGAGCCGTGTGACGTGAAAGAGTTTGTACTTTCCGAGTACTGAAAATGTCTGCTCTTTTAACTTCAGCACAGGCGCGTGAAAAAACTGCGCATGATGTGAAATTGATAACAATCTGCAGTCGGAATTTATTGATACATACAAAAAATGCTGAACTAACATACTTTCTTCTGGCGGAGACGTTCCTTATTTCTTTTTTAGGAAATAAATGTTGAATATGATCACAAAATGATTTTACTGTGTGTAACGTGGCAATAACTCTCACACACACACACACACACACACACACACACACACTCTTGACATGAGGTTATATATGGGTACAAACCTAAAATCGATTATTCAGTCTTTACATTTATTTGATGCAATACTTAAAACTTAATAAATATATTTTAACTAATAATAAATTCATAATAATGTGCTAATCTTCATTACATGCACTTCTATTCATATATAATGACCATTGAATTATGATGGGAATATTAATTCGATGATATCGACAGTATCAGGTGATTTAGAGTCGAAAAATCGGAATGTGTTCACATTTACTGTGAAACTGTATTAACATAATCTAGTTTTAATAACATACTGCATTTACACCATTACAGCTTAAATATAGATTTATAGGTTTTTACAGTGCATGGACACACACACACACAATTTATGAACACCGAACAATTTTGGAAAAGGCGATATTTAATAACCCTCATTATTAACCTGAATGTGAGTGAACTTACAGACTAATCGAATTGATAAACAAATAAAAATCAGCATCTTTTTGTGTCTTGTCAACTTTCCGATTCATATAGCTTTACAAACGTAAAAAAAAAAAAAAAAAAAAGACTGAGCTTATTAAGATGATATAAATATAAATGACTTTCCACAAGCATCAGAGAGATTTCATTATCAGAATGAATTACAAAGCGAAAGATGATCTTGTCTTTGTTGTTTTCTCTTTCTGCCGAACTTTTAATGTGACCTTGAGTTTCAGAAATGCACAAGCGCTGTAAAATAAACTTACGTCGAAAGAAAAATCATTCTTCCGCATGCACAAATAATGCATTGTTCTTTCGTAGGGAATCTCGAAAAGTGCATTAAAGTGTGATGAGAGTTGAAGTGAAATGGGAAATATGAAGGACGTGTGTGAGGGACGTGTGTGTGCGAGTCAGGAACGGCTTTGCAGTGACGCTCAGCATGATCACCGCTCTAAAATTTGATTCAAATCAACTCTTTATACACATACAGGGTCATTTTTGTATTCCTAATGCAACCAGAGTACAAACAAACAAACAAACAAACAAATAAATAAATAGCTGACTCAAGACCAAGCACTTCAGTGTTTTATCTATTGAAAAAGCTCTTATGGTGATATATGAAAGAATGATAAATAAATAAATAAATAAATAAATAAATAAATATAGTGGCAGAGCAGCATGTCCCAGTCAGCAATAAACAGAGCACAATATGCAAAAAGTGTGTGTCGTTGTGTAACACAGGAAACAAAACTAATCAATTAAAGTCAATGATACAGGATAATAAATGTTAATAAAACAGGAGCTCACTCTGGTCTCTAATCACATCAGAATGCGAATGTGTGTGTGCGTGTGTGTGTGTGTGTGTGTGTGTGTGTGTGTGTGTGTGTGTGTGTGAGAAAGAGAGCTCTGATTTCATCTTAACAGAGATTAAAATGCAGATACAGAACAAAAAACAAAAAGGAAAAATGATCAAAATATGTGATCTTGTAGAATGCTCATGCGTTACACGCAACATTTTTATTCAACTTAGAAATAAACGTGAACAAAGATCCAAAGTGGAGAGAATATGGCACAGGGTTAATCACTGCATTACTGTGCACTATTATACTCCTCACACTGCAATTATTTATCTACAGTAATTTTATTTAAGAGGAATAAAGCATAAAAATCAATGGACTATATCAGCTTGTGACTGAAAGAGCAAAAAAAACTGTGAGTGAGTGATTTGGGACGGAACCCATTTCCCCCTCAATCAGCATAAAAGATAAGATAAAGAACAAAAAGGATAAAACACAGTATGCATACAGTGCAATAGGGAATTAGGCAGAATGGGTTTTTTTTCTCCAAAAGATAACTAAATCTCACATCGCTGAACCAGGGACTATAATAATCCTGCGTTATACGGGTTTAACCGTCCAAAAATCAATGTAGGGACATTGAGCTCGGGATTCAAGTGGAGACAGTAGACATATGGAGCGTGTTACTGTACTGCTCCATTATACTCTTTGTTTTATTAAGATCAAATCAAATAGAACTAAATGAATATGTGATTAAAATGTTAATAAATAAATAACACAAATTAAATAAATAAATAAATAAATAAATAAATAAATAAATAGGAACTCCTAGTATTTAAAACATAATTAAATATATCTTTACATAAAAAGTAAAAAAAAAAAAAAAAAAAAGCCTAAATTTTAAACCAGAACAGATTGTAAGAGATTCAGACTGGTCTGGAAATGAAAACAATGTGACAGGGAGGAGTGTGTTACCGTGTTATCACATCGTACTCTCACGCATAAGAAGATGAAATCATTTAAACAGGAATAAATTAGAAATAAAGCCATGTGTGTGGAGTGGAGAAAGTGTTGGAGTTAATGTACACACACATACACTCATGACGGACTTCTCATCACAGGTTAAACTGGGATAGATTATAGGGAAAAGGGCCTGAGTGAGGTGGCGCTGGAGGAGAATGCATGTGGCGTAGAGGAGAAAAATCTCTCTGCAAATCTTTCAGTTGGTGAGATTTCTCTAACATGTGAGAAACTTTCTCAAGATCAAATATAAATGTTCAGACTTCTATATAAACCTCTCCAAAAGGTTTCAAGTGGATTCTAGTGATTTCTTTTGTGTACAGTGTGTGTTACTGCAGGTCATTACATTAATCACCCTCACAAACGCACAAAGACACACACACACACACATACTGAATTAGAAGGACATAACACTGTTACAGTGTCGAATTACAGAATGTAGATCAAATCAAGAGTAAATGAGTTTCACAAAAAATAATGACAAATTCAGGCCCCCCTATCTCTCTCTCTCTCTCTCTCTCTCTATTTCTGTGTGTGTGTATGTGTGTGTTAGGAAAGATTTCCGCTTCACTAGAATTAAGAGATAAATGAGATCTGCAAAAATAGAGTGTGTGTGTGTGCGCGCGCCCGTAGTCATTCTGCTTTACCTAAATAAATCATCAGTAAAACACGAGCAATGTATACACTTAATATTATACACATTTTAATAACATTAATATTAACTAGAAATAAAACTCTAAAGTGTGATCACATGAAACCCTCACAGCTCCAGTCACACACACACACACACACACACACACACACACTCACTCACACACAGACAGAGAGAGAGAGAGAGAGAGAGAGAGAGAGAGAGAGAGAGAGAGAGAGAGAGAGAGAGAGAGAGAGAGAGAATAACTGACTGGACACAAAACTTTGTATAAAGTAGAATTGCTGTAAGAGACTTTACCTTCCACAGCGCAAGTCACGCGCAGCAAAAAGCCGCACAGAATCAGCCAATAATCCATTTATGAAGCGCGGAGAAGAGCAGCGAGTGAACAGCCGATCTTATCCGAGCCGAGCCGAGCCGATCCGAGCCTACAGTCCCGCACCTCTAGTCCGAGAGAAAACCTCCATAAACCAGGACAAAAAAAATCAAATAAGGCAAATCTATAACTCTCCTGTAATCCCAAAGTCGCGTGCAAAGAAGTTCTAACGAGTTCTAATGAGTTCTCTGTTATAGTTCATACAGACAGCAGCAGGAGCAGCAGGAGCTCTTCTATTAACTCCCACAAATTAAACCTGTTCAAATATCACAACACCAGTTTGGACTCCTGTGTGCACGCACTGGGATCTTGTTTAAGCACTCCTTATTCAATCCAGTAACATTCCCGACTGCTCTAATGGGAGAAACTCATCCAGGTCCTGATTCCTGCTCTGTGTCCCGTGTCCGTGGGTCCGTGCGTGTGTGTGTGTGTGTGTGATCTCCGTGTCTCAGAGCGTCGCTCCTGCGGTCTGGTGTGTGTGTGTGCGTGACTGGGTCAGGATCGGTGTAAGTGCTCGCGCTCTTCACACACACACTCTCTTTCGGTACAGACGCACGCACGCGCATGCATACACATCACTGGACAAGTCTCACACACATACACACGAAGTGACACATATTCTGTGTTAAAAATCCCAGAGCGTCAAAGCCGTGCGGTGCGGTGTGATGCGGTGTGATGCGGTGCCCTCTGTTCGCTGCCCGCGCGCATCTGACTGAACTCAAGCTCGCGCAAGCTAAACTGAGAAGAGAGAGAGAGAGAGAGAGAGAGAGAGAGAGAGAGAGAGAGAGAGAGAGAGGGAGAGAGAGAGAGAGAGAGCGGTGCTATTGCTGCCCGGTCTGTGTTGCCAGATTGAATCTTTACCACCCTTATCGATTTTTCTTTAAAAATGACCGGATGCACTTTATATTTAGGAAACTATATTTAGGGTAAATGGAAAAGAGTTCTAGTGGTTAACAGTATTATCGTTATAAACGCGGTTTCAGCCTTAAAGATATCCCGTGTGTTTTCGGGTAACACAGAATCTTTAACGGTTCTCCGATATGAGCAAACTGATTAACACTTTATATAGATATAACATATTCTCATTTCCGACAAAAGAATGGTTGTAGGACTGTTTTAACCTTTACAAAATCTGGCAACCCATCAACTTTTCCTGTCTGTAGTGTCACAGCGCCTCCTATCGAAACAACGTTCTCGGGTTGCCAGATTTACCTTCAACTTGGACACGACAGAATTTGATGTAATTTTTTCTCTCCCCTCAGTTTCAATAACAGCA
Source organism: Tachysurus vachellii (assembly GCF_030014155.1). NCBI lineage: Eukaryota > Metazoa > Chordata > Actinopteri > Siluriformes > Bagridae > Tachysurus > Tachysurus vachellii. Next base: position 32,714,139 of record NC_083460.1, read on the forward strand.
ATTTGTTTGTTTACCACCAAACAGTCCACAATAATTACATCATACACTATATAAAAAAATATACGCGTAATACTTTTGCTTCTTGTTTTCGATCGATTATATTTTAGTTGAAATCTATTTGATCAACTAAAGGGTCGATATATCCAATCTGTCAACCCTGATTTTCGCTATTCTGTGAAGCGCCTCATTGTTTTCGTGTTTTTGGATTAAAGTTTTCGGTCCCACTGTGGACAGATGTGTTCATACAGAGACAGAGAAAGAGCTGGAGGAGAAATAAAATCCGGAATAGAATAACAGAGAAAAAACAAACAAAAAAAACGGATATAAACTGAACTTGTTCAATAGCATGTAAGTAAATCTACACAAATAGGGAAAATTGGTGAAGAAATAAATCTATTTAAAACTTAAATAAAAATATGTTATTATTATGTATTATTAGTATTATTAAGGTGCTATAAATGTATTTGATTTTTGTATTTATTTATGTCCTTTTGGATAAATGTGAACATTTCAGGAGTCAGAATGTAATCATATGCTTTATATAATGTTTATATATTTGTGTTTACTTACTTCTATATAATGTATGTTTTTTTTTTTAGTTTTTTTTGTATCATCATTTTGTACATTTTTTTTCATTGGTTAAAATGTCAATTATTCCCTTTTTCCTCCCAATTAGCTCCTGTCTTCAATATGATCAGAGATCATTTCATGAATATAATCCAATTGATCAAATAGTCAGTACCTTATTTAAATGTTTGGTGTAATATTTAGATTTTTTTTTTACTGAAATTTCTACTTAAAGATTGATCTGTGGTCTGGATTAAACCTCATTCGAGTGACAAGACAGATGTCACGAATCTCTAACAGGGTTTTAGCTCTACTGTGTGTAATAGACAGAGGATGTTTTTGATAGAGATTATATAGCACTTTTGAAAGTCACTCTGGATAAGAACCTCTGCTAAACACTGTCAGTGTACACACAATGAAAAATCCAACATCAGTGCAGGATCACAGTCATAAACTGGAATCATTTTGATAATAGAGTTGCGCTGTGATTTGTCTTTTTTTTTTTGTCTTTCTTGATTTCTGTGACTAAATTAACTCAAAGATGCCACAATAAATACAATTTTGGGAAATCCCAATCATCTATTAGAGGTGATTTTAAAATAATTTCTCCATCAGGATGGAAATGTAGAATTTTAAACACACTGTGAATAGAATACAATTTATATTATATTAAAGTGAGAATAAGCAACATTGAGTTTAATGTTTAATTTACCTGCTGCTGAGAATAAACCCCCATCCGCTTTAGATCTGCACTGACGTGGTCTTTTTCCCACTATGTCAGAAGGGTGCTAAAACTTTTAAATAAGCGTGAGTTTGCTCTCTCGTGCTTTCTCTGAGGTGAGGGTTGAAGCTTAACAACCGCCGATGTTTCCATCTCTTTGTATTTTGGTTGACAATCTGGAGTGAAATACTGATTTTCTCATGTCACTTTATAAGAAACACACACACACAAACACACACACACACACACAATTAGTGCTGGACAATGATATATATTGGATATATGTTATAGAATATATACCATACAGTATATATAATATTTATTAATTCAAACACCGACACTGTTATTGTGAAATAATGAATTTATTCTTTATAAATTTAACATACAGAGATTTTAACAAATAAATGACATATATTTCCTCAAAAGTAGTTGAAATGAATATAAATGAATAAATAGGTGTCTCAGAGCATCATTGGAAAGATGTCACCAGCTACATGGCAGTTTTTTATTCATTTTGATTTAAAATGTGCAGTTTGGTTTTTATTTGGACAGAAATGACGTTAACATTCTGAAACAGCTTTACACACACCATCACCACTCATATAATTCAAATAAATAACAAACGACACTACAGAAATGATCCAGTGAAGTGTAATACTCAACAAAACCTTTTATTCTCCTTTCCAGGGGATTTATTTAGTTATTGAGATTAGATTCAAGTGAGTTTATGTGATTATTATTGGATTTTATGAAACGGAAACTGAGATGGCTGTTGTGTCGTTGTGGTTCTGGTTTCTGTAACGCGGTCAGATTGTTTCACTAAAGCGCCACTGAAGAAAAAAATCAGGCTACGAAGAGTTTTATGGAAACACACACACACACACACACACACACACACACACACACACACACACACACACACACACTCACACACCTGGCATGCATTAGAAACTCAATAACTAAAGTGGCAGACGTTTTATTGCCATATGGAAATTTCACAAACTTACACACACACACACACACACACACACACACACACACACACACACACTACTTGCCCCCAAATTTCAAGTTCAACTTGTTCTTTATGTTCAGTGACAAAGTTGCCAAATATTATTAAAAAAAAATATATATATATATATACACACATATATATATATATATATATATATATATATATATATATATATATATAGAGAGAGAGAGAGAGAGAGAGAGAGAGAGAGAGAGAGAGAGATCTCATGAGATTATAAGTAAAAATATTAGTAAGTGCTTTATCCTGGATCTAGAATCTCTCTTGAGTCCTATGAACACTGAACATGAACACACCCTGTAAAGAAATCATAAATAAAAATGAAAAAACAAACAGAGGTGGTGAAATTATTATTATTATTATTATTCTAAAAAAATTAGAAACATGTTTTTTAGCAATGAATTCTTTTAATAATTATAATAATTCAATGAGAAAGAGGATTATGGGAAATATATGTGTATTTCGGGAAGTAGAAACAAAAAGTATTGTGCCGGGGAAATACGTAACACACAGGGGATTGTGGGAAGGATGTGGAGATGAAGGGATTTGTGGGTAAAAAAAGTAGACCTGCAGGGGATTGTGGGAAGGATGCGTAAATGCAGGGGATTGTGGGAAGGATGTGTAGAACATGAGATGGAGGGAAACATGGTGGGAATCCGATCCTCCAAATGTTAAGTGGTTAGGAGATTTTATAAATAACAACATCTGCAGCATGATTTAATGTATTTGTATTATATTTATAGTTATAATGCAGTAATCTGCCATCATTTTCCTCTGTCCTCTGAGAGTCCTCTGAGTTAATTGTCCTCTTCTGTCATGTCTTCAGTTAATATTAGAATAATAATCTATAGTATGTTTTTACTCAAAATGTCCAAAATAAAGATATAATGACAAAATAATAAATGTGATCAAATAATAATAATAATAATAATAATAATAATAATAATAAATAAACAATAATGGTCAAATAATTTAAAGCAAAACAAAGAATCACAATTCTAAAACTGCTTTTGATTCTTCAGAGCTCTAGCTCTAGACCTTTATTTTCCCAATTTTCCCAATAAAAATCACCTTATTATCAATAGAGACAAGATTTATATCATTATTGCAGCACAGAACCTTGTGAGTGTTTTTGTGTAAAATTTTGTGTGCTAGGTGACTGTATTATTAACAATAAAAATGAAAAAAAAAAAGAATAAATAAATTAGGATAGTTGTTTCAGAAAGTTTTACTCCCACACAGGAGAAAATAAGCTTCTGGAGTTCTGTCATGTCTCCAAAAGCTTCTGATTGGTCTGAATAACAAAATGCATGTTTGGGGTGAACTTTTTTGTTAGTACGTTGTGGGCTGTTGTTTAGAGTACAGCTAACTAACACAGAAGAAGAAGCCTTTTTATAGAAGAAGCCTTTAATTTGTCACATATACATTACAGCATAGTAAAATTCTTTCTTCACATGTCCCAACTTTTAAAGGTTGGGGTCAGAGCGCAGGATCAGCCATGATATAGCAGTCCTGGAGCAGAGTGGGTTAAGGGCCTTGCTCAAAAGCCCAACAGTGGCAGCTTGAACCCTGATCCTCTGATCAACAACCCAGAGCCTTAGTGGCTTGAGCTACCACTTCCCCAAACAGTCTTGTGATTCAAATAGCAAATAAAGTCACAAAACCTTTGCATGATGCTGGATCATAAAGAAAACAAAATAACTATTTTATCCATAGAAAAGTCTATTAATATTTGTTTACTGCAGCTGTAAGAGAATCGTGCATTTTTGTTTCTTGTTAAAAGACAGAGTAATGAAAACATATCCAACTGCTTCTTTAAGAGTGAAGAAGCATCGCTTAAAAGTGAAGGTACAGCATGCCAACAAACGACAAACTTGGAAACAGAAGAGACATCACTACTGTGAACCACAGACAGGACAGTGTAAACACAAGGACTGTGTGTGTGTCTGTCTGTGTGTGTGTTTGTGTGTGTGTGTGTGTATATACAGACCTTCCCCAAGGTGGAGGTATTTGGTTTGGATGGGTTGTGTCTCAAATCAGAGTATGGATACATGTGTGTTTAAATTTCACTGGAAAGGAGGAGTTCATACCGTGCAGTGTTTTTTTTCCGTCTCTGTCTTCTGCAACATTCCTTCTTTCATTCCTCTCCTTTATCTGTTCTCTAAAACATGTCAGATTTGTAAAATAGGTGTGTTTATCGTTGTAGACATTCCTGTAATTAATCAAAATGTTTTCTTTTTTGTTTTAACACTACCAGCCAAAAGAGTTGAAGTACCTGGAGTTTTTTCTGGTTTATTCCAGTTTCATTTAGTAGAGGCAAAGATAACAGAAGTAAAATTTACGTTCTTTATAGAAAAATGTTCCAGTCTGTATATATTAACTGACTGCTGTGAGATATTTAGCAAGTAATTGTTAAATGGTAAGAAACCGGGTGTGTGTGTGTGTGTGTGTGTGTGTGTGTGTGTGTGTGTGTGTGTGTGTGTGTGTGTGTGGTGAAGTGTTACTGGTAACACTGTGAAGTTGATTATTCTCCTATAACAGCACGTTTTATTCTTCTTCTACCACAGCAATTTACCAGCCGTTCAAATTTTTAGATTTACTAAAGAACATCACAATTTTTATGTTCATAGTTAGAATGTTGAATAGGAGTGATACACGTTAGTTCCTGTTCCTACTTACTGTATGTTATGGCAGCTACAGTATAAACACCACTCATCAGTCTCTCTTGTGTCTGTCTCTTGAAGTTAATTAGGTAAAAAAAAACAGCTCACTGAGACACTGTAAAGTGTAAAACCCCTCAGTCCTGAAGATATCAGAAAACTTCAAAGTTACAGCTTTGTCTCTATTTCCTCCAATAGCTGGCTTTTAGACCAGCTTTGTACCAGATCTCACAAATTGACATTTTATTCAGAAGTTTGCCGTTGGCTGTTTTTAGTTACAGTGGAACCACAGCAGAATCAGGCTGAAAATCACACAACGTTAATCCAGGTTAAAGCACTTGCTAACATGTCTAGACGTCTGAATTATGAATCAGCTGCACAAACAAAATTCTACTTCTACAATAGAACTGTAATCATTGAGTTAAAGTTTACCTTTTACATCCCAAAACTAAATTATCTCCAAGAAAACCCTATATATTTGACAAAGAACCCTAAGACAGAAACTCTGGTGTTTAGACATTATAAAGAAATTAAAAAGGTCTCTCTCTCTCTCTCTCTCTCTCTCTCTCTCTCTCTCTCTCTCTCTCTCTCTCTCTCTCTCTCTCTCTCTTTCACACATACACACACAAAGTGTATGTAATGATGAATGGCTGCCGTCAGGATGATTAATAGTTCCTGGTATGAATCAATATTTGGATAAGAGACCAAACACAAAATAAACATGAACGTGTCGTCTTCTGTGTTTCATCTTGAACTTGCGCTCCTCCTGAGCGTCCAGCTGCAAACACACACTGCGTTCATCCGCCTCACTGAAACAGGATATTACTTTACATTTCATTTCATCCACTATCGAATACTCATTTGATCCAACACATCTTCCTCAGCCAATCTGCATTACTGAGAAGTGATTTAACTCAGAGTGTGTGAGAAATAAATTCAGAATAAAACGGAACTTCCTGTACGCTTCATTTTAACCAGCTGTTTCAATCACTAACACATGTACAGTGTTAATATCAGGGCTCTGTCTCAATCACACACTCTTAATTTTACTCTTAATTTATATGCTATCTGTGTACTTAAACTATGTACTGTCTCTTCTCTTACACAATATACTTTCTATACTCTTAAACTACATTCTATATACACTACACACTATATCTGCTCTTACACTATACACTTTCTGTACTCATACATTACACACTATATCTGCTCTTACAGATTATTTACATTCATATACTTTACACTATCTATCCTCTTACTCTCACTCACTCACTCATTTTCTACCGCTTATCCGAACTACATTAGGTCACGGGGAGCCTGTGCCTATCTCAGGCGTCATCAGGCATCACGGCAGGATACACCCTGGATGAAGTGCCAACCCATCGCAGGGCACACACACATCATTCACTCACGCAATCACACACTACGGACAATTTTCCAGAGATGCCAATCAACCTACCATGCATGTCTTTGGACCGGGGGAGGAAACTGGAGTACCCGGAGGAAACCCCCGAGGCACGGGGAGAACATGCAAACTCCACACACACAAGGCGGAGGCGGGAATCGAACCCCCAACCCTGGAGGTGTGAGGCGAACGTGCTAACGACTAAGCCACCGTGCCCCCCTCTATCCTCTTACATTTTACATACAATATATAATCTTTCAACATGCATGCTCATACACATTTACATTTGGGTTTGATCGATTACATTTATGGCATCTGGCTGATGCCCATAACAGAGCAACTTACATTAATCAACTGAGCAGTTAAAGGCCTTGCTCAAGGTCCCAGATATGGACTAATGACCATTTGATTAGTGGGCAAACACCTTAAACACTAAGCTACTGCATCCCCCACTATACACTATGTGTCATCTTACATTGTACATAATCTATACCCTTACACTGTATACTATTTATACTCATACACTACACAATATACTCTTACACAATACACTATTTATACACTACACACTATGTGTCCTCTTACACTGTACACAAACTATACTCTTACACTATACACTATTTGTTCTCTTACACTACACCTTATCTATAGTTTTACACTAAACTATATGTTCAGTAATCAGAAATGACAGATCAACACATGGAACCAAATGCCATGAAGCCACAATACCAATTTCCTTTCTTTTCTTTTTCATCTCTGCTGAATAATGGTGATGCATTCTGATAACACTGCCCCTGTGACCACTCCTCCCATGTGAAATCTCTGCACAACTAATCGTTTTAACCATCTAATGCCTCCACGCTTCTGATAGCTCCACCCAGCTGATGGCACCGCCCTTCTGAGACCACTGCCCCTGTGATGGCATCTCCTCTCTATTCACTGGTAGCTCCATCTCTCTGATGGCACCGCCACTGAACTACAATGAATTCTCCCATCTTATGGCTCCAACCTTCCCACACTCAGCCACTCCGATGACTCTTCTAATGGCTCCATCCCTCTGATGACTCCACCCCGATGGCTCTGTTTAGTGTTCAATCAACTCGGCTCTTTTTTTTGTACTGCTAACCACAAATGCACCTGGTTTAAATTTGTTTGAGCTACTTCTAACACAAACCCCAAAGTGTGTGTGTGTGTCTGTGTGTGTGTGTGTGTGTGATCAAACCACCCACAATTCCCAGACCATGCAGGAGCGTGTAATAAGAACCAGAGTCTCCAGCGATGTCTGGTCATCCCGAATGTGTCTCCTATTTCCTGTTTAGCGGTGTTTTGTCCTTCACATGCTATGCCAGATCAACCGTGACATAAATCCCTGGTGTATCATCACTTCATCATCAGCACTAATCAATATAAATGATTCCGACAGAGACAATGCAAACTGTCAAATGTAATACCATGTAACATAAAACAAGAGACAATTTCAAAATGAAAATAAAACAACTAATATGATGATATAGGAATAAGAAAATTTAATTATATATTAAGAATTGAAATAAATGTAACAAGTATCTGGAATATTGTCAATACATTGCTGGATGTAAATTCTTAGTTGTAATTATCACATTAATCACTGCATTCATATAACAACATGATTTCCTCAATCATTATTCAGCACTTGATCCAGCACATGCTGTTATTTTACAGAGATTTTTTTTACAGTTAAATGTAAACACAACTCCGTGAAGCCACAAGGTATTAATGCAATCATAATGTGTGTGAGATATAGATTTGATCATGCTTATTTTAGTTCTATATTTTGAGTTGTTGAATTAATAGCTATAATTTCTATCAAGTTCATTTGAATGCTCTCCGGTAAAGAACATGTGCCAGTGGTTTGAAGGACACGAGTTAACAAGTTCTCATCATAAGGCTCAACAAAAAAGCTAAACCATTCATCATTTGATCCAAATTAATTAAGAAATTCACTCCTAAATTCAGCTTATTTCAGAGACATAGTTTATCTAAGCTATCTAAGCTAATAAGCTGAATTTAGACTTTAAAGGGATGATATTAATTAACTAATAGATTCATACCGATGTATGTGACCTTGAATGGAATTTCCGACATCTCTATTCATTACAGTGTTACAGCTCTAAATTCTAAACAGGTCAGCATGAACATCTCTCTGATATACTCTGTATTAGTGAACTACATAGTGTACATTATTCTTTGGTTTAGGGACTAAGAAGAGATTCAAACACAGCCCAGGTAATGAACACAAAGATGTTTCATGTTCATTAGAAAACCATTTGATGGACGAACCGGATTCCACAAGAAAACAGTGCAGGCCAAACATCGGATCATTAAAATGCCAAAGTTTACAAAAATGTAGCAGCCAAATGAATTAATACTGTGAATAATTTAAAAGTTAGTGAGCTCTCAGCATTGCAGAGAATTTAGACTGAGAAAGTGTTTATAATTTAATCAGTTTTGTACATATAGACAGACAGACAGACAGAGAGACAGTTGCATGTGGGGTGGTGTTTAATAGTCAAGGAAATAAGCTCAAATCTCTTTAGTGCACTCTGAATGTTGGCCCTGAGTGCAGTTCATGTCAGTGGAGGAATATGTCTGTGTGTGTGTGTGTGTGTGTGCACCTGTGTGTGTGTGCATCCGTGCGTGTGTGTGTGTGTGTCTGTGTGTGTGTCTGTGTGTGTGTTTGTGTGTGTCCTGTAACTCTCACCCATGCAAGTTTTATCATGGAGCCTTGAGGAGAGCAGGATTCCATCCAGAGGAGGTGACTATCTTACACACACACACACACACACACACACACACACACACACACACACACACACACATACCATGTGTCCCAAGGCACCAACAGAAAACATCAACAAATGATGTCATGCTACAAGTGTACACGGCTGGCTAACACACAGGTGCAGAACACACACACACACACACATGCTTGCCTGTGTGCATTTTACAGTTTACTGAAAAAGAAAAAAAAATTGTGTTAGAAGGGATTCAGATGGCATTTTTTATATTTAAACATTAACTTTTTGTGAGACCAGTTTTGGTTAATATATGGGGTGGGGTTATGCTTGAGGGGTGGAGTTAGGGCCACATAAAATACAATTAAATCCTGATCAGATACAAAGAAATATGACTCTGCCCCTTTTCCACCTTATCTACAGTACATCATCACATCTGAAATACTGTATTTTAGAGTGCTCTCTCTGGAGTGTACATCTCTGTCTCCTGAGAGCAAGCAAACAGAGCTGAGGCTTAAAAGCATAGTTATCAAGGTCACTTCCTCTTACTCTGCTCTGTCTCACTCTCTTTGTCTCACTCTCTGTGATAAATGAAAGTGGGTGGGGCTTTGTGCTCGGGGCAGAGAGGTGTTAATGCCTTACACAATAATCATCTGCAAATTAAAATTCACACTCGATGAAACAAAACACTTCTATCATCCAACATGTGTGTGTGTGTGTGTGTGTGTGTGTGTGTGTGTCCAGCTTGAGGCTAAATTCTGATAATAAAGCTAATTAATCAATATTTATCTGACTTTAAATGAATGAGAGATGCTCAAGCTCTTTACCCTCCAGGAGTTTAATCTCTAAAGCAAATACTTCAGACAATAACTCTGAATAATTATTAAGGATTATTATCACTGTCAAAGAGAGAGAGAGAGAGAGAGAGAGAGAGAGAGAGAGAGAGAGAGAGAGAGAGAGAGAAAGAAAGAAAGAAAGAAAGAAAGAAAGAAAGAAAGAAAGAAAGAAAGAAATGTAATGCTATTTTGAGCATGAGCAAATTTTAAAACATACACGCATGCACACACACAGACACACACAGACACACACACACACTTCCTCTCTGTAATGGTGTGTTAATTCACTAGAGATGGACTTTAATAAAAACTCACTGATTCATTTCATTTTTAAACATAATACACTGGGTTTATTACACACACTGATCCAATAATACCTTGCCTCTGTGTGTGTGTGTGTGTGTGTGTGTGTAAGAGAGAGAGACAGAGAGAGAGTGCTGCCTTGGATATAAAACACATACTGTATGTTAGTTAAACACAGATCTTTAATATGGGCAGTATGGGCAGTATAGCTTGCACACTGTCATTCCTTCGATTATGGCTGTATTAGCTTCACCACTGAGCTGAAGAAAAGTGCCAGCACTGAAACAGGAAATGAACAAATGTGCAGTGTCATGAATGTGAGGTGTCATGGGTGTGAGAGTGGGATATGTGAGACAGTTGGTGTGTGCAGTGTCGTGTGTGGTGTCAGGTGTGTGTGTGGAGTGTGGTCTGTGTGTATGGTGTTGGGTATTTAAGGGCTGAAAGAGATTCTCTGTAACATCACAATACATAGAGTGTATCTTACAGGTCACAGACACCTTACTTCTATTGTGTGTGTGTGTGTGTGTGTGTGTGTGTGTGTGTAGACACACTGACGCGTCTCCGGCCAGATTGAGGTCTCTGCTGGAATTTCACACCCTATTGGCAACATCTCAGCTGCTTCCTCACTCAGCTCGTCTTCTCTCTCTCTCCCTCTGTCTCTCTCTCTCTCTCTCTCTCTCTCTCTCTCTCTCACTTTCTTTCTATCTCAATCTCTCTTTCTGTCTGTCTCTTTCTTTGTCTCTGTCTGTCTCATGCACTATCTGTTTCACGCTCTCTCTGTCTCTGTGCCTATTTCACTCCCTGTCTCTTTCTGTCTCTTTCTGTCTCATTCTCTTTAGGGATCAGTGTCTGAAAATTAACCCTTCATCTGCTGCTGAGGTCAAAGGGAGACATCCAAAAATAATAAGTTAAGAATAGATAGATACATAGAAGGAAAGAAAGATTTCCTATAAAGAAGATTTCTACACTATATTCCCTTTTCCCTGTGTGTCCTACATAGCGTTTTTTGGGGGGCTCCATTATTATCATGATTTATGTAAAATCTAAACTAAGAAGTACAAAACTATAGAAAAGTCTGGAGTGTGTGTGTGTATTGCAGGGTTGTGATTGATGGAGTGATTCATCATAGTGATGTTTTTTTAAAAGTATCCTATCCAATCGGTTGCCTAGGAAATGGCCGACTGTGTTTCCAATACAGTCTGAGAAAGAAAAGTGTGAGAGGAATATACTGTAACTGTGTGTGTGTGTGTGTGTGTGTGTGTGTGTGTGTGTTGTGCATTGATGCATGACAACACAAAGACGTCTCTTTGAACTTTTACACACAGGAAGTGACATGTAACACCTCTTAGTTGCACTTCTTGCATTAAACACGGTCTCCATTTGACCCATGAGAGACGACAACGACACATTACGCCAGAGTGTGAGGAGAAAACGGGCCAAATCTGACAGCTCACACACACACACACACACACACACACACACACACACACACACACACACACACACACACACACTCTCTCTCTCTCTCTCTCTCTCTCTCTCTCTCTCTCTCTCTCACTCTCTCTCTTCTCATTCCAGTGGTTAATTAAAGGAAGCAATCAGCTCCTTAAGGACACTACAGAGGGAAATGGGATTAGTCAGCATGTTTACTTTCCTCTTAATTCATTTCATTTTAAAACGACTTTATTTTCCATGTTCCATCTCATTCTTTCACTTGTTTGAGAAGTTAATCTCCATCTGAACTGATGACAAATTTACTTGCAGCTTCTGTGTGAGGCACCGACTTAAAAGACTACAGCACAGGGCTTCTTAAAATTATTTTAGCTTTATTGACCCTTTTATTGATGTGTGTCTGAATGTCTGGTATAACTGAGTTCAGTTCAGTGTGATTAAATATATTGTGTGAATGAAGGACCTAGCGCTTCCTGTTTGAAATGAGTAAGGAAGTAAGTAAGGAAGTAAGTGAGTGAGTGAGTGAGTGAGTGAGAAAGTAAGTGAATGAGTGAGAGAGAGAGTGAGTGAGTGAGTGAGTGAGTGAATGAGTGAGTGAGTGAGTGAGTGAGTGAGTGAGTGAGTGAGAGAATTAGTGAGTGAGTGAATGAGTGAGTGAGTGTGAGAGAGTGAGTGAATGAGTGAGTGATAGAGAGAAAGAGAGCGAGTGAGTGAGTGAGAGAGTGTGAGAGAGAGTGAGAGAGAGAGTGTGTGAGTGAGTGTGTGAGAGTGAGTGACAGAGTGAGTGAGTGAGTGAGAGAGTGAGTGAGTGACAGAGTGAGTGAGTGTGTGTGTGAGAGAGTGAGTGTGTGTGTGTGAGTGAGTGAGAGAGTGAATGAGTGAGTGAGTGTGTGGGTGAGTGAGTGAGTGTGTGTGTGAGTGAGTGAGAGAGTGAATGAGTGAGTGTGTGTGAGTGAGTGAGTGAGTGAGTGAGTGTGTGTGTGAATGAGAGAGTGAATGAGTGTGTGTGAGTGAGTGAGTGAATGAGTGAGTGGATGATGGACCTGTTGCTCTGCAAGGTTTTGACTCTGAAATAAAAATGATATTGAGTTTCAGTTCAGTTCAGATCAGACACAACACAACAGCACACACAACACACGGTCATGCTTATTATTCAGAAAGCAGGGTGTTATCTAGCTCACCTTACAGCGGTACATACTGCATGCTGAGTGAGACGATGTTCATTTGAAACTCTCACATCACGGCAACGCTTTAGGAGTGTGAGTGTGGAGGTGAGAACATTTTCGGCAGTGTTTCACTTCCTTTCCCATGTGTGAGTGTGAAAATCCCCCTCATTCACTCACTCTCTATCCATATTTTACAGAACAATTAATTAATAAATTAATTCATTAATTTCACTTTTAATATATGTGTCTGCAGAAGAAATATATATTAACAGTAGTAAAATTTATAAAATTATAAAAATTGTCATTCAGTATATTCAGAATGAAATGTTTGTCGTTTTTTAATTCTACATTTTTTAGATTGCTCTTTAATTAGCAACAAAATCTAACGGTAATGCACATGATAACAGCACAAACAGATACATCATTATTATTTTAAAAATGCAAAATGTTTTCATTTTTATATTTTATTATTAATATTATTATTATTATTATTATTAATAATAATAATAATAATAATAATAATAATAATAATAATAATAATAATAATAATAATAATAATAATAATAATTCCTTAGTGAGGAGTCACAGTATGCTGTTTTTATCTTTAAAATATTTTCCAGGTTGCATGATTAATTATGCATTTGTTTTTTCTGGAACTTTCTCAAAGAGTTTCTTCACTCGACATACACTCTGCCATCTGTAACTTTAGAAGTTTGTGTGTATGTGTGTTTTACTGCTTTGTGAATCTGAAAGAAAAAGCAAATTACCCAAAAATATTAAATGTTGCATGAAATGAATAACTGCATTTGAGAAATGTTGAGTGAAACATTATTAAACGTATTTCACTCAGTGTTCGTGTTGATTTATTAGTGTGTGTGTGTGTGTGTGTGTGTGTGTGTGTGTGTGTGATTTATAGGTTGGAGTAAAACAGTAATCCTCCCTCTGTGCTGTATGTGCACTATAGTGTCATGACTGGAAGTGGATGAAGTTGTAGTGTGATAGAATCTATCTATCTATCTATCTATCTATCTATCTATCTATCTATCTATCTATCTATCTATCTATCTATCTATCTATGCATCCATCCTTAATATAAAAAGGTTAAATTCACCCTTTACGAATGGAAATGGATTTGCTTTTTATGAAGCACATTTCCCATTTTTCTGAGCGTGAGAGCAGAATATGAATGTGTAGAGTTTATTTGTGTTCTGCACAGAGCTCTCCGGTTCTTTGGTTCTTCAGTTCTGTTTCATTTCACACACTGCGTTTACAGTGGAACTCATTTCTCAAACCTTTTAAAGCATTTTAAATTTTTTTTTTATTGAGTTACGGGAATGAGTGAGTGAATGAGTCGGAATGTAAACTGTGTGTGTGTGTGTGTTTTCCAGATCTTTATTTGTGTGTTCAGAATTCATCATCATAATCCACTTACTCATGAACACAATTTTCCTGAGAAAACACAATGTCTGCTGATCCAGCTGGGAGTTCATGCCTGTCTGTGTTTGTGTGTGCGTGTGTGTGAGTGGGTGTGTGTGTATGAAAGAGAGAGAGAGGAAGAGAGAGAGAGAGAGAGAGAGAGAGAGAGAGAGAGAGAGAGAGAGCATGTGTGTATGTGGACAGAATCAAATGTCCCCATGAGGATGGAAATATTTTGACATTGTGGGGACAAGACAATATGTATACACATACAAATATATATATATATATAAATATATATTTTTTAGTTTCACCTCTCTGTTTAAAGCACAGCAGCCTTATTGGTTTTGAAAGTCCACTGGAGCAGTCAGTTTAAAATCTTTAGCAAATTGTGTGCCACAGAAATATTATTTTAACATAAACAATTGTCAGTATTCTTGCTGTACAGCACATGAACATTACACAAACATCTGAATTCTGCATTAATCTGGTCATGTCTCTATGAATTTTATATTCTCAGTATGTGTTTGATTGATTTGATTTATGTATTCATTCATGATCCACACCAGACAGATTAGTTTTAATCAAAACTAATGAACCCGAAACGAGCGGATGTGAACATCACAGAAGAATATTAAAGCATATTAAATTAACATTAAAGCGCTGCTTTTCTGCCATGAGACCACCACCAGAGACCGTTAGACATCTCAGCCTCAACAACCATTACATCATAATCCCAAGCTGTATCAAAAACACAAAAAGAAGCAGGAACCAAGCAGCGCTTCATAAACTGCTGCAGAGGATATGTGTATCTGTGAAATGTTCTCCTTCTCTTCCTTTCTGATGATGACAGGTAGGAGGTAAAAGGTTAAACGTCTCACTAATCTCTACATGGAACCAAGGAACCACAGCGAGAACCACAATGTAGAGATTTTGGTCATGCTTTTAGGACAGAATTCAATCTGAAGCTTGAGTTTCAGTTTTAAATTCAGCCTGGTGGAACCGAACCAGGAACCATGCCAGCACCAGGAACCAGTGGAAGGAGCGTGTGTGTTCTAGATGTCTGGTTCTATTACAGAGACAGTGTTCAGGACATTGGAAGCTACAGTGAATCTCAAATAAAACTTCTTGTTAAACATTTTTACACTTTGGTGGTGTCTTCATTTACTTCATCTCTAGTTTGATTGACATGAGCTAAGCAGTAAACACAACACACAGTTTAGGGCACATGGGATAGTGCAAAGGGTTCCACGTGGTCATGACAGGCATTGTGCACTCGTTCCATGTTCAGCTCCTGCTGCTAATTTCTGAGACTCTCACTGGTGTATAATGGTGTTTTAATGGCTCTCCCTAAATCTCTGTGGCAATTATTTAGGAACCCCTCCTCATCACCCTCCCTTTATGCCTCCAGCCCCCCTTTAGCACCCCCAATCCCCAACCCCCAAACCCCCTGAGGTAACAGGCTAGAGTGAGCATTAACATTACTGCAGTATAAGTGTAGGTGAAATAGGACAGAGCCGCTCTGTATACACTGAGAGGAAAACCAGAGCAGCTGCTGCTACAGCTGCTGTACACACACACACACACGCACACACACACAGTGGAAAAGTTTTATTTTTTGCCTCAATCCCAACTGAGAGCATTTTAAAAGATAATTTAAAAATTGTTGTCTAGCTATTTGTTCGTTTCTGTCCTGTTTCCTGTCAGTGGTCTCTTTTTTTGCTTTTGTTTCTTTCATGTCAGTAAACATCAAATCCCGGTCTTAATGGATTGTGGGTTCTATTCCAAATACAATAGAGAGTGAAGAGGGTGGGAATACACCCTGGATGAGCCTTCACTTCAACACACTCCTCCACACCTAGGAGTAATTTAGTGTATATGCCTATATGCATGTCTTTGGAGGAAACCAGAGAACCCAGAGGAAACACAGACTGACAGTAAACCAGGATCAGAATGGAACCGGAAACTCTGGAGACACAAGGAGACAACGCTACCTACTGCACGTCTGTGTCAGGTCAGACAGAAGCCCTGCTCCCTTTCCCAGGAAGCACTTAAATCAGATGACAGTGACGGTGTGATCTTGAGTCAAAACATGAAAAACCCATTAAACATCAATTTCATTTAGATTTCAGATTAAAGATGTCAGGACACACACATGAAAACACGTGCACACACACACACTGTGTATAAATTCAATTTAGCATTTTCTCATCAGCAGAATGTGGAGGTGAATTTAGTTTTAATCTCCCTGAGAGAGAGAGAGAGAGAGAGAGAGAGAGAGAGAGAGAGAGAGAGAGAGACGGAGAGAGAGAGAGAGAGAGAGAGAGAGAGGTGGCAGACAAAAAGAGGGACAGACAGACATACATGGATAGAGAAAGAGGGACAGACAGAGAGAGATACACTTGTTCCCTTATCTTATTAAGTTAATTGACTAATCCTTTCACCACTTTTCATCTCTCTCTCTCTCTCCTCTCTCTCTCTCTCTCTCTCTCTCTCTCTCTCTCTCTCTCTCTCTCTCAGGAGCAGATGACAGACTCAGGTTGATAAGTTAGAAGTGAAATTAAAGTTTGTCCTCGTCACTTTGAAATGAAAAGCACAGCCAGGACTAGTGACGAGTGTATGTGTGAGAGAGAGAGAGAGAGAGAGAGAGAGAGAGAGAGTGTGTGTGTGTGTGTGTGTGTGTGTGTGAGAGAGAGAGAGAGAGAGAGAGAGAGTGTATTGGCGTGTGTGTGTGTGTTTGTGTGTGTGTGTGTGAGAGAGAGAGAGAGAGAGAGAGAGAGAGAGTGTGTGTGTGAGAGAGAGCGAGAGAGAGAGAGAGAGAGAGAGAGTGTGTGTGTGTGTGTGTGTGTGTGTGAGAGAGAGAGAGAGAGAGAGAGAGAGAGAGAGTGTGTGTGTTGGTGTTTGTGTGTTTTTGTGTGTATGTGTGTGTGTGTGATTAATTAGAGAATCTTATTATTCTTATCTAATCTTATCTTATCTTATCTTATCTTATCTTATCTTATCTTTTCCTAATATGATTAAAGTCTGAAACATCCATCAGGATTGACAGAGTCATCACCTCCACTTGTACACTTCATCCTTCCTCTGATTTTTTTTCTTGCCTGTTTAAGATGGCTCACTCATGTAATTCAGTTTTAAAATTACCAACCACTTTTTCCATAAGCTCATGAATCATGACACAATGTCGATGTTTCTCTGTATGTTATGGCTCCCGTTAATTACAGAGTAAATTTAACCCTGCAGTAATTTATCTTAATAATTGTGAGTTTCCAGATGGTTCTGTCTCATTTCCACTCTTTTACTCTCACCAGTCTTTACACTGTCTGTATTAAAGCTCATTTACTCCATTTCCAGTAAGAATCTTGAATAGTATGATCCATTCCACTAGATTGTGATTGGTCAGAAGTTGTTGTTGTTGTTGACAGAAGAGCAGCTACAAATCACAGGTTTATATTAATGCACTCATTTAATGTCTTATTGTTTCTAATTCATTCACAGGGACTTGATATGGACACTTCACATAAACAGATTTTAGTTAAATCAAGTAAGTTTAAACTTTAGCACAGAGTTTAACGCTTTGTGGTTTCTCTATAACATGACAAGATGTGCTATTTTGCTCTTAACTTAAAGAGCTAGAAAAAAAAGTGTCTAGTGTATAAATACAGAACAGGAACTAACTTGTTTCACAGATGTTCCTCTACATTAAATATAACTAGAATTGGATGAAAAAAAGTATAACGTTTCTTAACTGTTGATAAATATTTATTGAATGGGTCAGTTAATGGAACGAATAAAACGCTACAGCGGTGTTAATGTTAATGAATGACATCATCATTGAATCCACATGGATACAACTTTAACCTCTGTGTGTGTGTGTGTGTCTGTGTGTGTGTTAGGTTGATAGAAGAAAAGCCCTAAGGTGAATGCTTTCACACACTCAATGGAACCATTGTTTTCTCAAAAGGCACACACAAACACACACACAAAAACACGCAAACACACACAAACACACACACATTGAAACAACATTGTCCAAATTATCGTGTCTGTACAAAGAGCTTCACAAACCTGTAGCAGATTTCATGTGATATGCCACATTTTTTATTTCAGTTTTATCATCATCATCATCATCATCATCATCATCATCATCACTTCTTCTTCTTCTTCTTCTTCTTCTTGCATTCCATCTTGGTGTTCTGTTTTTACTTCTGCTTTATCATGGTATTTTTATTCTTATTCTTGTTTGTGCTCATCCTTTTGTTGTGCCTTTTCTTCTTCTTCTTCTTTTTCTTCTTCTTCACTCTTTGACAGAAAGTTTTATTGTCAATGTTCCAGCGTGGTCATTTTTTTCTGCTTTACTTTACTTGTTTTTTTTCAACTCCTTTTATTTGACTCACCTGTCCTTCATTTTCTCTCTTCTCAGCATTCATGCAAAATCAATACACACAAAATGATGTAGCTTCACTAGCTTAGAATAAAACTGTTTCAGGTTTAAGATTGCAGTTATTATGACTACAATATATATATATTTTTTCACATTCTTCAGGTACACAACAGTCCCACAGCTACTAGCGTCGTGGTCACTATATCATTTTAAAATTGCAACGTTGCAAATAAGTAAGGCAGTAAAGATGTGATATTGCAGAGAGGAAAATGCTATTTTATTATGGGTAATTTTATTTTCAATAAACCTCTGATTCCTAAGCAGAAAGTTTAAAGGTATGCAGAAGGACAGAGTGTTATAAATGATGGGCTTGTGAGGGTGAGGGTTGCTGCTACACAGAAACGTTTTAGTTTTTAAGGTTTTTAAATATGAACCCCAGAGAGACGTCTCATCAGCTGGCTTTGAACAGGAGTTCATTGCCTTAAAGAGACTTAGTGTATTTCATCAACATGGAATACTCAGGTGGGGGGGGGGGGGGTGTGTGTGTGTGGCTTAAAGCCTGAAGGTGGGGCCTTTATTTAAATGTTTTATTTATTCAAAAGAGAATAGTATTTTGGGAATATGTTTATGTATAGATAAGCTTACCCTGACAAAAGATGTCTGCAGCTAAAATGGTAGCTATAAGCTTTCATTGTTTGTTAGCAACATTAGCCTAGTAGCTCTGGTTACGGTGCTAAAGACCAAAGGTTTTTTAGCTGAGGACATTGTGGATATTTCCATTTCGCTGAACTCTATATGTATAAGAAAAGCAAGAATAATAAATCAGCCTAGTTAGCAAGGGACCAAGGGAACAGTGTTTTAGTGTGCAGAAGTCTAGGGCTCTATTTAACTCAGGAATGCCACCCATTTTGTTTTAATAGATGAAAAGATTTGAGACAAAGCCAGCTCAGAAAGAGACGCTTCATGCTTTTCAATACATTACTTTTAAAATGTCGGTTATTGGGGCATGCTGGACTCAGTCTGGGTTTGTAACACGATCACACACACACACACACACACACAGACACACACACACACACCACAAAGACGTCTACATTTACAATAACATAGAAAAGCTGCCAGTGTGCGAGTGTATTCTGTCGTTCCTTCGAGGCCTGGCAGCGCACATTTTCTCCGTTTTCTCTCAAACTGACTCTGACAGATATGAACTCAGACTGCAGGAAAAACAGCACACAGCGACTCGGTCTGGCTGCGTGTCAAACCCTGAAATCATTAAACGCTATCCGTTCCTTCCCTAAAGAGTGCTCATACTCTCTCCACCCCTACTTCATCCAGATTTGAGACACTTGACCCATATTTCTGTCTTTCCCTCCCTCTCTCTCCCTCTCCCTCTCTCTCTCTCTCGCTCTCTCTCTCTCTCTCTCTCTCTCTCTCACTCACACACACACACACAAGCATGCACACACACACGCACACATTCTGGTTTTACCATTTTTGTGAGACCCTTTTACTGACCTCTGCATTATTGTAGTTAAATAGTACTGTACTTACACCTAATCCCTAATCTCTAACCACCAAACCCTGATCCCTAACCTTGACCTCATTCACTAAAAGGAAAAAGGTTTTTTACAAAAAAAAACTGTTGCAATTTGTACAGAAACTTTCTCCTCAATCCTAAAATTCTTCTATATATCCTTGATAGATAGATAGATAGATAGATAGATAGATAGATAGATAGATAGATAGATAGATAGATAGATAGATAGATAGATAGATAGATAGATAGATAGATGGATGGATGCAGTTTTTAATGTATTATTTAAAAAAATTGAATAACTGGTCCAAAATTAGAAGGCCAGCATTTTACTTCAGTGCACACACACACACAAACACACGCACGCACACCACACACAACACACATGCAACACACAGGCATGCCCACACACACTTACACACACACACACACACACACACACACAAACACCCACACAAACACACACAGCTCATTGTCTGCCTGGGCGTGTGTGTTGCTCTGACAGCTCTGCCAGTGGAGTGTGTTTTCTGTCACTGGCTGTCCTTCAACCAGAACTGAGAGGAATTCCAATTACGGCTCAGCAGAGAGGAGAGCTGAAGACAGTCGGGTCGAGGAAACTCAGCACAAGGAGAGTCAGTTTGATGGGGGTTGGGATCATGAGGTTGTGCTGATTAAAAAGAAGTAGATCAAGGAAACTCAGGTCAAGGATACACGGGTAAAGTCACGTTGAGAAGAGTCAAATCAAGGACAGTTAAGGACCATTAGGTGAGGGTCAGCCTGTGGGAGGTCATGTCAAGGTCAGTTGAGTTAATTAGTTTCAGTAGAGGAAATTGTCTTAAGAAAACTACAGCCAGGGTTGAAGAATGTTGCATCATGTAGAGATGGCTAAAGGATTGTTTTAGAAATATAAAAGAAACAAGTCACAGAGAGTCAAACAGAGTTACATCAAAGGGTGGGGTCAAAACAAGCCAGTTGAAGAAAAATCAGATCAAGGTAAAACTGGTTATAAAGATGCAGGAGAGATGGATTGAGAAGTGAGAGGTCATGGGAAGTAAGGTTGAGAAAAGTTCAGCTCAGTGGAGATGCGTCAAGCTTACTTGAGTCAAGGCCATTGAGGATTGGTTCAAGGTCAGTCAACAACAGACAAAGGGAGGTCTGGTCATGAAGATTCAATGAGGGGACGATCAGGAGTCAGGTTAAGGAAAATCAGTTGGTTGAGGACAAACAGGTCAGAGTCAGATTGAGGACAGAATAGTCTGTAAAAATCTGGGTAAAGGGGAATTTTTGGTTAATGAGAGTCAGGATTCAGATGTGTTTCATCAAGAATTGCTGGGTCAAGGAAAGAGTTAAATTGAGCAGAGTATGGTCAATGAGGTCAACAAGGTAGGGTAGGGTTTAGGAGAGTCTTGTCTAGAGGAGTCAGATTGAGGGGGGTCTGGTCTGAGGACTTGACTTTTTTTATCTGGTCGTCCTATATCCGCTGTATCTAAATTCCTTTGAATTGAGTCCTACACCTGATTTCTCTAAATGTGACTACCACAGATCTAACTACTCTAGATGGAATGTCTACAGATCTGACACCTTTAGCCACTACTTCACTACTGTAGACCCAGCTCCTTTAGACTCAACTCCCCTAGATCAGACTCCTCTAAAGCCAACTCCTCTTCTAGACTTGACTCCTGTTATACAGCTACTGTTGACTAATCAATAATTGACTCCTCTGTGCACCAATCAGCTTATTTGCTGTCTGGCACTGATCCAGAACTGGGTTGTTTTCACACATGGCACAGTCAGCACCTGAGGTCCTCACAAACAAAACCCACACCACTAAGATTAGCTAAGCCAGAGATCAGTATTCTGGATCATACCCAACACTCATCTTTTTCAATTGACACTTTGCAGTTGGAACAATTGCGAAGTATGAAAGACCAGACACAATTTAGCATTTTGAAATTAAAAGAAAAAACTTTTTGATTTAGAACATCATTGCAAGTGTACTGTGTATTGTGTGCAATTTGAGACAGAATTTTTTCTTACTATAAACTTAAAGGTGGATATTAGCTAAATGAAATATGTTGATATGTGTGTAGTGCACACTGCTTAAGGAAACATGCCCAGTTTTATGTAAATTATTTGATGTAATTATAAGTAACTTCATTGCCAAGTTCATTGCATCATCAGCCACTTGAGACCTTGTGGGCGCTACTGTTCCTGAAGCAGGAAGGAACCCAGCGGCGAGTGTGTGAAGGCTTCGGCCTGATGCACACACACACACACCATCCTCTGAAAATAATTAGTGGTGAATAAATGAGTATGCTCCACGCTCCAGTGTGTGCAGTTTGTACGAGTCACAATGCAGCTGATGAGAAAGAATTCATGAGATTTAAGGAAACTGGCAATGTTCGAGCAGAGGGGAGTCTCGCTTTCGGCTTCTTTCATCTGTAAGACGGGCCGAGTTTAAAAGTGTTTAATAAACTTTTTTTTTTCAAACGTGAGAGTTTTCAAGGTGATGGTGAACGGTGCATTTCTCTCCCTGACCTCCAGCACTGCAAACTCAGCATCAGCAGATCTGACTAAATCAGAATTGCAAATGCAGGAGAGACTCTGAAAGCCAAGTAATTACTGCAGCACATTAATAAATTCAATGAATAATGCTGAGAATTTCCACATTAAAGCACTGCATACTCTTGGATCAGAGACTATCAAAAGCTGTTTTATTTCATCAGCTATCAAACACCAATGCTAACATATCAAATTCTATTTCTAAAACAAGATTCCAACACTAATATAACTTTTAAAAGTGTGTTGTAATTACGCAGTTAAAAAATTAGCCTCATTTCTATGACACTGTCATTGTTTACAGTCCCATGCATGTTATTTATGTTCATATATAACAACCTAATCCACAAAACCAGCTTTTGCTGACTTAGTCAAATACTAAACTATTCTAACTTTTCAGTTTCGTTCAGTTTAACAGTAGCTAAAATTCTCACTCACTCACTCATTTTCTACCGCTTATCCGAACTACCTCGGGTCACGGGGAGCCTGTGCCTATCTCAGGCGTCATCAGGCATCAAGGCAGGATACACCCTGGACGGAGTGCCAACCCATCGCAGCAGTAGCTAAAATTGAACAGCCAAAACAGAATAATAGTTATCTATTGGTGAATACTTGTGCACTTGTTTTGGCACTAACACAGCAGTCAGCACACATCCAGAGTATCACTTAATCCCTAAAGTGTCTTGTTTTTTTAAGTCGATTTTCTGTCATGCTGTGTTTCATTTATTTTCCGCCAGCATTGGGCATTGATCTGTCTTGAGTGCGATGATAAGACAAATGCTCAACAGATTTTTCTTTGACAGAACAAAGCAGGCAGATCGACGTTAACATTAAAAAGTATTGATCGTCATGATGACACTATCATCTTGCCATACAAACCACAGACATGTGTGTGTAGCAGTCTCTCTGTAACTGAGTGTGTGTTTGTGCTGTTGACGTTGTTAAACTTCTTCTCTTCAGAATCGGAATAGACTCACCTGTGCAAACACACACAATCAGTTACAGTTTAATAATTTGTCTTTGGGGTTACATTTAATATTTTTAATGTTAATTTTAATAATATTTGACACATCCTGTGTGTATTCCCACTTCATTCCCAGTGTTCCCCTGACAGACTCCAGCTCCACTGTTTGCCTGACAAGGAAAAAGCAGTTACTGAAGATGGATGAAATCATTAATGAATGATTATTCATCACACTTATCCAGGACTTATGATTATGATGATAAGAAATTGTTGTTGCGATGAAATATCTTTCTATAACACATGCCCAAGTTTAATATTAGTCTTTAGTTTTATACACAAAAGTTTGTTCCAGTTTTTCTGGTCACTTATATTATAGCAGCTAAAAACAGTCTTGAAGTAAGAAGAAAAAATCACAGCTTGCCATAATGCTTAGAAACTGCAAAGCATATACCCTGCTGTCCTAAAAATGTCAGAAAATATAAAGTTATAGCTTTACCTTTGATTGTTACCAAGTGCTGACACCATAATACATAAATGTTAAATGAACATCTCCTCACAGAGAGTTTTATTTTTAAAATATTTTTTAATGTTTATGTCTAGTTCTGGGGGCATGGTGGCTTAGTGGTTAGCACGTTCGCCTCACACCTCCAGGGTCGGGGTTCGATTCCCGCCTCCACCTTGTGTGTGGAGTTTGCATGTTCTCCCTGTGCCTCAGGGGTTTCCTCCGGGTACTCCGGTTTCCTCCCCCGGTCCAAAGACATGCATGGTAGTTTGATTGGCATCTCTGGAAAAATTGTCCGTATTGTGTGATTGCGTGAATGAATGAGAGAGTGTGTGTGCCCTGCGATGGGTTGGCACTCCGTCCAGGGTGTATCCTGCCTTGATGCCCGATGACGCCTGAGATAGGTACAGGCTCCCCGTGACCCGAGGTAGTTCGGATAAGCGGTAGAAGATGAATGAATGAATGAATGAATGAATGTCTAGTTCTGCTAAATAGGTTGGTACTCCATGTAAGATATGTATTATACTATAATATAGCGCATTATTATAATAATGGATTTGTTGGAGACGGATGCAAGTTCAGTTCAATTCAATTCAATTTTATTTCTATAGCTTTTCAGTATTAGACTTATATTTAAATGTGTTTGTATTTATCCCCAGTGAGCAAGCCTGAGGTGAATGAGGCGACTGGGCAAGGAAAAACTCCCTTCCCTTGAGAGGAACAAGACAAAAAGGAGAACCTCATCCTCATTTTTTTACTTTTACTTTTAGGGTGTGATTATAAACTGTTATAAACTGTTATTATGAATAATGTCCTCTCTACAATCATATACAGTCTGACAATTGGGTAATGATTAGGAGGTTGTTGTCATCAAACACCACATGTAGTTGAAATCTTCTCTTTGAATGCCTGCATCTTCATGAGACAGAATCCGACTGGAGATGGTACATGTCCAGAAGCCTCAGGATCCTCACAGGTTTGGCCTCTTAATAAAGGTCCAAAAATCTTAATGGAGCGGAACACAACTAGATTTACATTTACAATTACATTTAAAGTGAAACACACGTGGACCAATACCAGGGCTATGTAACATAAAAACAAAAATGAGCGAACTAGGCATGTACACGAACCTCATACAACAACATACAATGATAGACAAAGATCACTATGCAAACGTGACTAAAATACTGCTGCTCATTGTGCATAAACATTCGGGTTCAGGTGCATATGATCATGTGACTCATGCATGATGTGAACATGTGCAGTGCAGTGGCTTTTAGATCCTATAGTCTCATTTTCTAACTTGACCCTGTGATTTGCAGCTGCACTACTGTAGGAACTGCTGTAAAAGCAAATGAATCAACACCTTCTGACCAATATGTAGCTCAACGCGAAGAAGCTGTTAGAGCTCTAATTCTAACACTTGCATGTTTATGGAGTTTAAAGGGAACAAAATAGACACAGAGTGCCAAAACAGACAACAGGATGTCGTAGGATTGTAATTTACTCAGTGTGTGATTAAAAGCAGGTTAAAATGCTGCCCACTGTGCTGTTTGGATATTGTATAGCCTAATTATGGTCCATTTCTCTCTTGAGGCTGTCTGGAAGTTCTGAACCACCTCAACTATGTAACACTAGATATCACTATTTTAAGCAATTTTATATTATAACACTTGCTAAAGGAAAAAAAAGATTTTTCCCCCAGATCCAGTTTGGGCTGGTAATCAAATAAAGTCAAAAAAAAAAAAAAAAAAAAATATATATATATATATATATATATATATATATATATATATATATATATATATATATATATATATATATATATATAGGTTATTTTCTGTTATTCTAAAATGCCCCATTTATACAGATTACTTTTCTGAAAGAGAATATTTTCAGACTTTTATCTGCTGGACATGTTTTGTCCCAGTTCTAAAAAACTCAACGAATTATACAGTGCTATAAAATGTAAAGCGATAAAGACATGCCTGGGGAAAGATTTAAGAACGTTGCTAAGTAGTGAACATGGCACTACAGGAGGGTTAAAAACATGATTGGGATGCTTTGATGTCCACAAGATGGATGGCCAGTCAGATTATTTTCGTCTTGGGTGAAAACCACCATGGGTTTGTCCTGCTTTACTGTGGAACAGTCCAATGCTGTAACCCTGAGCCTTAATGTCTTTCATATGGAACTTTGCTTTTTTTTTTTTTTTTTTTGGACACGTCTAACAAATTACCATGTGCGGAATTTACAGCTTCAGATCTCAAGAGAACGTCCGGAAGATATTTTCTGTCCTTACTTGCTCTGAGTGTGCAACCATGAACTGTTATTATTGAATAATTTATTATCTAAGAATCTGTTACACTTACAAAAAACTCACACAAACATCACATGTGAAGAATCGGATAGTTCACATGGTGTTAGACGTGTTACACGTTATGCTTCACACATTTCTACATGCAGAGCATGAGTTTTATTTTTACATTTAATATTTTTTTAATATCCATTTTTTTGCATTTGTTCATTTTCACAGGTAATTTTTTACGAGTTTTCATGTGATTTTTTTGTAATGATTAAATTATTTTCCCATCGCAGGGCACAATCGCACACACACTCACTCACCCATATACACACTACTGTACAGACAATTTAAGAGATGCCAGTCAACCTACAACACATGTCTTTGGACTGGTGGAGGAACCTGGAGTACCAAGAGAAAAGCCTCAAAGCACAGAGAGAACATACTCCACACAGAGGAGGCAGGAATTAAAAAAATTAAGAATTTATTTATTTTTAAATTTGACACTTTTTGTATTAGTTATTGTCTTTTTCTTTTTGATGAACTTTCCACTGATTTTCCTGTAGAGCACATTAAAGTAAATTCTCCCTAATTTCTAATTTCATGTTATTTATTAGACACAATTCACAATGACACAAGTTCATGTGCTACTTTAGGGTCAAACGCACTTTCACAAGTTTTTTTCACACGTAAACTATATATGACTTTTTTCTGTGAAAGTAACAGTGAAACAGAGTTGAGCTTTGTGTGGAATCCGAACATTAAAGTGAAATGTGTATCTTCTGTTCACTCAGTTTGGTGCTGAATCGTCTCTTCTGCTTTCAGCCAATAAAAAGATTGATGAGATCGATGACGGATGGAATAAAAACAGTTCTCAGTCGTGCACTCGAAGCGTATCGCTAACACAGAGCAGACGGCCGTCTTTCTCCGTCTCCTTCTTACTAGTTTTGTTTGTCTATGTCCGTGGTTCCCAGAGCGGCTGTGCCCCAATTCTCTCTTTGCTCTGACAGCGTCAAAACACACCTGCTACACAAAGCAGCACCGCTGACAACTCAACGAAAAACAGTCTGCAATCTCTCAGCTTTTACTTTTCTCTCTCTCTCTCTATTTCTTTCTTTCTTTCTGTCTGTCTTCAGCTCAATTCCTCAGTGTCAGTTCGCTTACTGAGCAACTAGTATCCCAGCATAAGCTACACAAATAAATCTCTAATCAGTGATGTCATCTCTAAGATTAGTGTAAACAGTCTCTAATCTAATCGTATTATCTCTGATCAACTTTACAACTCTGCTGCTGCTGCTGCTACTGCTGAATTCTGGACAGGAAGTTGAATTTTTTTTGTGACAGCGGCTCTGACAGTTGTATATTTGTGTATATAAAATGTATAAATGTATATTTCTGTGCTCATTTTAATATGTTTAATGTGTTTTTATATTAATACATTAGAATTTAGCATAGTATTCCATTCAAATTTAAGGCTTTAAACGAAACAGTATCTAAGTAAACTAGTGTCTTAAACATTCCTAAACATTATGCTCTGCTATATCTAAAGTAACCTAGCATGCTTCTTTTCAAGTTTCTTTTCAAGAAACCATACTATTTCATCTACAGTAAACTAGCACACTTCTGTCAAAATATACCCAGAGACTTTATTTAAAACTGTGCATTTTAGTCATATCTGTACAGCAATCTGTATATACTTCTAAACATATTAGTGTACTGTACTTCTTTTATAATGTTTATTCTCATTCTCAGTAAACACGGGACTTGGAAAGGTTTGTAATAGTTATCACTATTACAACAATCAATAAAACTAACAATAAAAAAAACTAAAAAAAAAAAAATAACAATAGTTGTAGAAAGGACATCATTTGCATTTACATTATTAACTGTCCAGTGTCACCCAAATGAGGATGAGGTTCCCTTCTAAACCTGGTTCCGCTCAAGATTTCCTCCTCATGTCATCTCAGGGAGTTTTTCCTTGCCACCGTGGCCTCCATAGGGAAAAATGTTATAGAGCAATAGTAACTTAATTTTAAACTTTCTTTTTTAAAAATTCTGTTTCTGCACTCCTGTAAAGCTGCTTCGATTTAAAAATAAATCAAATTGAATTGAAATTGAATTGATTACCTGACAAGCTGTTAGACACAGGAAGATCTATAATCTAAGAGTGTCTTCTTCTGATTAATCATTTCTCACATACCTTAACACCACATAATGATCATTAATGAATAAAGTACTCTTGAAAAATAAAGATCAAGATAGTTTTGGTAGAGCACTCAGCTTTTGGGACATGACTTTATCCGAGCTCTTTAATTCCCTTGCTCTCATCTTCATTACTCCTCCTCATCCTCCTCCTCCTCTTCACATCTTCAGGGACGGATTTTCTGATTTTAGTACGCTCATGTTCTTTGTGTGATATGTTGGGTATTGATTGAAATAATTCAGGTCAAGTGCTGATCTCAGGGGGAGCGTTATTCCTCTTGCTGAGAAATTCATACCAGCTCATTCTTTTAATACCCCGTTGCATCATGTGGCTCAGCCGTCTTCAGGAAGTGTGTAATTTATCTTAGATGTAGATTTTTTCATTTTAGTGTTCTACTTTTTAATTCTGTCTCATTTCCACCACATTCCTCTGTACCTATCACTTTGCTCTGTAATGTACATCTACACCACAGAATCTCATCAAACACTGCAAAAGAATTTATCAAATATTATATTTTAGTAGTTATTGTAAGTATGTATTTATAACAGAAAAAAAAGGAATATTTAGGTTTTTAGCAATATTTAGCAAGTCTTACTTGCACAGCAAGAGTTTGAGTAATGAGAAAAAGACCAAAACTATGACTAATAAAAGTAAGACTCTAACTAATAAGACCAAGACTCCAATAATATGAACAATACTGATACTCTGAGTAGTAAAAAAAGTATTCTTACCAAGACTGTGAGCAATAAGACCAAGACTGTGAGCAATAAGACCAAATCTATGAGTGATAAGACCAAGACTGTGAGTAATAAGATGAAGACTCTAAGTATCAAGACTAAGAGGAAGATTTTGAGCACTAAGACCACCACCAAGATTCAGAGTAATATGACCAAGTCCAAGAACAGCATTCAGAGTAACAAGATCAAGCCTTTGAGCAATAGAACCAAGAAAAAATTGAGCAAAGAGACCAATGTTTAGATGTGCATATAAGAGCCAGAGTAAGGCTGTTACAAAAAACAAGCAGACTAAGACTCTGAGTAATAAGACTAAGCTCAAGTGTTTGGAGGAAGGCCAATATTCTGTATAATAAAACTCAAACTCTGAGTAATGAGACCAAGACCAAGATTTAGAGTTATAAACTAAAGATCAGACTCTGAGATCAGACTGCCTGTGAAGTATAAAAGGTTGTGGATCTGAAATCATCCTGCTGTAGAAGAAGGAAGAAACCCAAAACAAACCTTACAGTCTCTCTCTTGCCCTGAATCATGTTTCTCATTACGAGCTCAGAGTTTACACAATCAACGAAAACATAGTAAAAGTGCAAGTTAGCTGTCAAAGATTCAGAAATAACACTCAGCTCTTCATTCAGGGAATAAAGCTTTGGCCTCACGTTTCCTCTCACTGCTCTAGGTCTCTCTTATGTTTTAGTTTCCTTTTCATCATTTTTTATTCATTGGATTCATTTCAGTGTAATAGTAATATGTCATTTATTTAAAAGGTGTTGCGTGATGGACGATGTTATTTTGTCAGTGTTAAAGCAGTAACTCCGCCCTTTTTATTAATACCAGGCATGCTGGAAATAAACGTGTCCTTCCTTTCTACCTTTCAGTTCAACAATGCCTTTTTAGTGGTGCAGCAAAATAACTTAGTCTTAAACCCAATGTGGCACACATTCTGAAATATGTTCTCGTTTCTACGGTAACAGTTCATTCACCGCAGACATTACACATAAACGGAATAAAAGATCACGGATATGTTGAAGTTGTCTGTAAGGTGATGTTTGTGAGGTAGTGTCAGTGAATGGATCCTAAAGTGTCAGTGCTTTATAACAGACAGAGGTAAGAATAGAAGACTTTATTTTGTCACATATACATTACAGCACAAGAGGTTGGGGTCCTAACCCTAACCCTAACCTGATCCTCTCATCAGCAACCCAGAGCCTTAATCGCTTGAGCCACCACTGCCAAAGTAAAGCCATAACTCTACTTTTTCTAACATCTTAAGAACAGAGGAGTTTAGGCTTTGTAGTAACATGTAGCACGTCAAGCTGCATTTTCACATCATGGTACATGGCACATCAAGGGTATATACGATGTTTATAAAATATATACACTTGCCTCCTATAACATAGCGTTTCATGAACATTTTACATACATACATTGATTTTAGTATTTTTTGATACGAGATCTAGATTTTAGACTAGTTAATAGTAAATTTTAAATTGTGGCAACATTTTTTGTTTATTTAACATTTTTGCAATTCAACATTCAGTGTGTTTAATGGCTTATGAACCTGTAATAATGTCAATAAATTAAACATTGTCATCACTGGAAAATTGCTGTCGATTAAGAGGAATAAAAGTATAATAATAATCATCTTAAGAGTCCTAACAGAAATTCCAGTTCATCACATCACCCCATCATTCAGTGTATTACTGTAACAGCATTTCCTCTTCTGTTTCATTCACCACTTAATCTGAAACTTGAGCAGGGTGGGTTGTTTGCCATACAAGTCCTTATGAATGAGCATTTAGCAACAATATTGTATTAGAATGAGCACCTTAATATAAACCTGACTTGCAGTTGTACTATTGTCAAAGCTGCTGTTACAGAAAATTAATCAACACAGACTCTGCGTTTATAGGTTACACTCAAGACTGTGCTGCTCGAAAACACTCTGACTCACTTACTCACAAAATGACAAGTTGTTGACACCTTTACAGAGAGAGACAGACAAAGACAGAGAAAGTGAGAACGTGAGACAGGAACAGTGAGAGTGAGACTATCACTGTCTCGTTAGGTTCTTTTCCAACTTTCCGCTGTTGCTGTCATTCTCACACTGACACAAAGACTGTGTGCTGATGTATTTATGTGACTCTCAGCAAATTCACTGAAGGAAAAAGGATCCTTATGTGTGTGTGTGTGTGTGTGTGTGTGTGTGTGTGTGTGGCATGCCTGGTGCATGTGTGTGTCTCAGAGAAAACAAACGGGACAGG
Source organism: Tachysurus vachellii (assembly GCF_030014155.1). NCBI lineage: Eukaryota > Metazoa > Chordata > Actinopteri > Siluriformes > Bagridae > Tachysurus > Tachysurus vachellii. The sequence continues at coordinate 32,745,915 of NC_083460.1, forward strand.
AAGTCTGGAGTGGAGAAAGAGACAAATTGCTCACGTTACACATTCCTACAGCCGGAGAGAGAAATTCAGAGCTACGCTTAATTCATCAGCTATCACGAACTAATCCGCTTTTTATCCAATCAGATTTCTACAAAAATATTTTAGTTTCATGCAACGATTTCTCACACTGATAAACACTAGATCTCTCGGATTGAAATAACAAATTCTTCATTAAGGCCAGACATCATGGGTGAGAATGTGTGCTTCACTTTCAAATTTGGAAATATTTCTCTCTAATCACTTTAGAAATATGTTTTAAACACATTTAGATTCATTATATATACTTTATTTTTAGATTTTTGTACCCAAACCTGTTCAAATTTACACCCATATACATTTTGTATGTTTGATTTTATCCATATCCACTTCATCCATATATAATCTACATCCACATATAATTCTGTAATCTAGAGTTTATAATATATAATGAACATAATGACACTTTTAGATGATGGCATGATTCATGGTCTCTAATATCTTTTTTAACATTTTCAAATATAATAAAAAGAAAGACATTTCATTGATAAATGAATATTTGCTTTTGTAATTTGTATAATTACTTGTAAAAAAAAACAACAAAAAAAAAAAACAATATTTGTTAAATACAGCAAATACTCAGGTTACATTCAAATATGTGCAACTGTGCAGTTGCACGAGTTACACTATTATTACACCATGAACACCACTACAGAACAATCAGGCCATAAAAGAAAAAAGATTTCACAATTAATCTATAATTTAACAGCTGGTTTTCATATATATATTTTTTGTATGGCAAAATTAATTATATTTATTTATGCAAATGCAGGATAAAATACAAAAATAGTCAACATGTTGCTCTAGAATTATCTAAGCTAAAGTTTGGTTTAGCTTTAATTATGCTTGTATTTAGGAATACCAATGAAGAAAATCTCATAATTGAAACTGAGTTTTTGTTCTGAATAATAAAAACCCAAATATTTTGAAGAATTTTAAGAATGCAATGTGGTTTAACATGTTTTTCATTCTAGCTAGTGTGTTTTCTAAGCTTTATCAAGAAAATTGATTGTAGTGATAGCCATAATGACACATATATGAAGATACGTATATAAGAGAATGTTTAGCGATAATATGGCATGAGGTGATTGTGAAGTGGGCGGAGTTTAAACCTTTCTGAAGGTTCTAGGTTTAGGAACAATTCAACTAAATTCATAATGTTTCACCTTACCTCAATTTTAATGAGCATAAAATTAGAAAATGTTATGAATGTGAATATTTTACTCTTAAACCTTGAGTGTAAATATTGGCACCCACCATTTAACCAAACTTATTAATTTTAATATATTGATTGAGACATCTTGAGTTTTACATATGAATAAAGTACATTACTTGGAAATGGTTTATTTGGTTACTTAAAAAAAACACTCGATTTTTTAACAAGACTGATATATAAATTCTGAAATATTTTTTAATGCTGTAAATAAAGTTAAACATAAGAAATATCGTAATTTATCTCATTTTCTTTTTACATATAAGTGACCAGAAAATGATGCAAATGATTGTTATTATTTCCAGGAAATTGTTTTACTTAATTATTTCATGATGAACGGTTCCAAATAAACTGTTTATGTTTTTATTAAAGTAACATAACACACATAAATAATTTTATATTTAATTGCACATCAAATCAAAAGCAAAATCTGCATATTTTAGCTTACATTTTATGATAGAAATTGCTGTATGAATAATGTTTGTGTACTATAAACCAGTCTGATTTCTTTTCTGATATTATAAAGGTCAGACTTTAATGAACATCAGCTGAACAAAAAGTTGTGTTGCTGTTTGATAAATGGGGAAATAAAGAAGAGAATGTTTTTATTGATGCACTCGGATGTTCAGATTTGACTCTACGCTCTGTTTAAAAGTGTTCTCGCTTGACAAGGCCATCAGTTTAATAATTCTGCACTCTCAGGATTTCTGTCACACTTTAAGTGGATCAAATTGATTTCTCAAGGCCGCTCAATCTCTCGTCCCCAGAGACGGATTTGATTTATTGATAGGGACTTAACCGCGACTCGCAGCCATAAAATGTCGTAAATTATCGACTGTCAGGACGTGAAACTAATCCGCTTCCATCTTTAGTTGTAACACTACACCTCTCCCACTCACTTCCATTCCCATTTTCTTCTCCATTCATAATGCTGTGTGATTAACAAAAACAAATTTCTTTCCATCAGCTACTGTTGTCCTGATGATGCTGTATGATGATGTCATCAAAGAGCACTGGATGATCACACACACACACAGCCGTCATCATTCTCTCGTTATGTTATTGTTTACTCACTTCAGTCTTTCCACCTCGTATAATCATGGGCTGTGTCTAAAACACCTACTGTGTCTAAATAGTGTGTAATAGATCTTTAGTGCTGTCATTAGCATTATACAGTATATGTATAGAAGCTGCAATCAAATTGTGCCTCAAACCACACAATACACATCTAAGTGAAACAGCGGGGAAATCCTAGTGCCACAACTTTCACTTTTGTAAATTGCTGATTAATTTATCTCGCTGTTTTAGTACATTGTGTGGCCCATGAAAGGACAGGAGTAGACACTCTTTATCCTCTAGTGTAATGGTGATAGGCTGTGTTACAAACCACAATGTGGATCCGTAGGTCCTAGGGTGTTATATTATTTTAATGTACTATTTATTTGCATTCCGTAAGCATTATATAATGTTTGTTAAAGTTTCTGTAGATTTACTACAGTGTACTATTTTGCACTATTTAGTACAGTAGGATCTGATCTGGGATGCAGTCACTGAAGCAATGTAAAGTAATGAGTGAGAGTTTTGTTTAATCGTTTGATATAAAAAAAAAATGCAGCCATGTTTATTGAGGTGTGTGTATGTGTTTACACAGGACAGTGTATTAATACTTTGTATGTATCAGCTGTAAACATCACACTCAAGCAGTCAAACCTGATTTATGTGTTATATACATTACACAGTTTAAAATAAATCGTTGATAAAGAGCTCATTTGTGTGTGTGTGTGTGTGTGTGTGTGTGTGTGTGTGTGTGTGTGTGTGTGGTGTAGTTTGTGCGTTTCTGCTTCACTGCCATTCGTCATAGTGACAGCTTAGTGGCGTCAAGTGCCAGTGAGTGTGACATTCCTGAACAGAGCATGACCTGCACATATCACACACACACACACACACACGCACACACACACACACACACACACACACGCACACACACACACACACACACACACACACACACACACACACATCAGAAGTGGAATGTGAGCCAGTGTTTTAGCTTTATGCTGATCTCTCCATATTACACACACACACACACCCACACACACACCCACACACACAAAAACAGTGACTATACTCCTCAGTTTATTTTCCTATAAGAACACGTTCGAATTCTTATTCCTCTAATACGATATTATGACATTTGACATACAGTATATGATATTTAATTGATTTATTATTGTATAAGAACGTCACGTCTTTTCAGTTTAGATATCGGTTTATAGTTACCTTTAATGCTGTGGAACATCCATGAAATGAGTTAGTTCCTTCTGCTCTGACTCATTCAACTGTTTTGACTCTGAAGTCCCTGAGAGTGAGTTGTTACTATAGAAACAAAAGTCAAGTGGATTTTTATTGTCATTCCTCTATATAGCTATTTGTCCAGGATCATGTTAACACAGATAATAATACACAAGAACATTTCAATAAAGTGCAAACACGCAACTGTGTGACAGCAAATACACTGAAAAAGTAATACAGAGAACAAAAATAAACGACTACACAATGCAATATATATACAGAGCATGAGCTGTAATGATGATGTACTAAAATGAGTGCATTAATCTAAAACTGTGATTTGGAGTTGCACTGCTGTCAGAGCTGCCATCTTCTATTGTGTGCTTGTTAAGAGGTTAACCACAACATTCAGACCAATCACAACAGCAGCTCAACACCACTGTGTTAGTAATGCAGTATAAACTGTATGGAACTTTAACAGACTTTCTGTTTAGCGTGTTGGAGTTTTTATACTGGTTTTCTATCTAGTAATTCTCAGTGAACTGGAACTGAACTTTCAGAGCTGATTAAACTTCACTCCAAGTTTCTCAGTTTCATTACTCTGGTACAAATATGTATTATATATATATATATATTTAATTTTTTTTTTTCTTAGAAATGATGCCCTTGCTTTCAGCACGAGCATCCTATTTAGTTTACTCAGACTGACTGCACACATTCAACTAAATAAAATATTTAAATGTTTCTAGAATAAAATCAATGAAATTCTGAAATTAGATCTTAGAAACTAGATGTCAGATGACTGTGCAGTAAATGGGAAATTATATACTACAGTAAAAAAAAAAAAATTAGGGAAACATACAGGGTTAGGGAAAGTAGGGATTGTTTTTAGGTTTGTTTGTATCTTATGAGTTTGTTTTGCATCTTTTATTGTTTTATTGAACGTTTTTGGAATTTAAATAGAACTGATAAAACACTTTAATACTAATGTATTACTAAGTTATTTATTAATTTATTTATTATTTATTTATTAACGTATTAGTTATGAGTTATTATTTTTTAATTGAGAAGATGAATCTGTTAAAACACAGGAGTCCACAATAAATAAACACACTTCAGGCTTTCTCACGCTTCCTAAAGTATCTCTTCTACCTGAACGAACACGGGATAAAACGGACCCACATGCAGGATAGACAAATAAACGGGGTTTAATAACAGAAGTACACAAAACATGACACGGACTAGAGACAGGACCAGACAACAGTAGATTCCGTGCACAAGGCAACGCGGCACAGTTAAATACCAAAGACAATGAGACACGATTAGGAACAGGTGTGGAGACAGGGAGGAGCAGACGAAGGCGGGGCAGACACGTGACGAGGAACGTAAACAAAGGCACATGGCCAAAAGTCCGGACTGAGTCCTGACAACTATATCATGTATATATAATACTATACCTATTTTCTATAAGAAAAATACATTTCATCAAGAACATATCAGTGTATTACATTATATACAATATAAAACCCATTATATATCACATTACATATAACAGACTACAGAAAACTCGTTAGTCAATACACTTCACTTTCATTAGCATCAATTTTTCCTTTATAAACTTTAGAATAACCTTCACATGTTTAAACCTCTCAGCTCAGGAGGTGCTATATTCTTTCTATGAGCCAAAACACACACATACACACACACACACACACACACACACACACACACACACACACACACACACACACTATAAACCTCAAAATACTTAGCACTTTCCTCATCCGTCTCATTAGCTGCTGAGGCAAGTGGGAACTCAGTAAAATAACCCTAAAACATCATTAAACACACACACACACACACACATGCACACGCACACACACACACACACACACACACACACAGACACACACAAACACTTTTGTGTGGCATAAAGATGAGTAAAAGCAGAGCTCTGGTTTCTTTATAACACTTTTATTCCAGCTACAAATGACTCCAACTCAGCAATTAAACTAACACAGACCACATATGAAGTCCATCTCTCTCTCTCTCTCTCTCTCTCTCTCTCTCTCTCTCTCTCTCTCTCTCTCTCTCTCTCTCTCTCTCGCTCTCTCTTGCTCACACTCTCTCAATTCAATTCAATTCAAATGAGCTTTATTGGCATGACAAATTGTATATGTATTGCCAAAGCATTTAAAAGGAAAGAAAACAAAATTCTATGATCAACAAACATAAATAAACCAACAAATAAAAGGATAGCAAAATAAAAGGTCAAACTCTATAGGCATAAGTGGGGTGTGGTTTCATGAGCGCATTACCAATTGGTTGAATCCTCCCTTGTCATGGCAGGTATAGATGTAACAATCTGATTATGAAATGCAGTCTCTTTTTTCTCCCAGCAAATATTGGGGTTTTGTGTAGTTCTCTAGTTTAATGAAGTCTGGAAAATGCATTTCAAATTTGGGAAAGAATTGTTTTCGAATTTCCTCATAGGACAGGTGGTTAATAAATAGAGCTCTGTCTCTCTCTCTCTCTCTCTCTCTCTCTCTCTCTCTCTCTCTCTCTCTCTCTAAACATTTGTATAATAATTTCAGAGTAGGATGATGATGTGGATGTGTTATGATACAATCCATGGTGAGAAATGTGAAATAGTTTCTATGTGCATGGTTTTTTCATTAAAAATACTCAGCGTGTTTAAATTTACATACTCTCTCATTTTCTGTCATTTTTTTTTTCTTTTTTTTTTTTTTTTTTTTATTTCAGTTGAGGAGCTGTAAAACTGCAGCTGACTTTTACCCCTACAAGCTTTTATTTCACCCGTATCAGCGACAGGACTGTAGGAAAACACAGCGGCCCATAAAAACCCAATAAAGCCGCCAGACCACAGGAGAGATGCTGAAGTCCGGAACAGTTTAAAACACCAAAGAGGGACGGAGTGAGTTCAGCTTCATTTTACTGAGCTGTCTCTCAGGTTTATTAGATTCTCATAAATTCAAAAAAGACATTTCTTCTGCTGCAGTGTCAGAATAAATCTGTGTCCCAAATCACATACACTGATCTCATACTAAAAAATATTTATTATGACGCACACTCAACCTGATCAGTGCAGATCAGAACCTCTCCCACTGTTCTGGAGAATTAGTCAAAACAGCACAATCAAGAGAATCTATTGAATCAGGTGAAACAGAAATAGTCAAATCAGGAGAATTAGTTCGATCCGGATAATCAGAGACTTGGCTGAATCAGTTGAATCAGAAGCAACAGAAAAAACTGGAAACTCAGCAGGTCCAGGAGGATTAGATAAATAAGGAGAATCTGTAGAATATTTTTGAATCTTCAAGTCAAACCAAAAGAATAAGAAGAGACTGTAGAATCCGGAGGATCAGTCTAATCAAGAAAGTAAGAAGAATCATGACGATATGAAGAATCAGGAGAATCGGCATCATAAGACTGACAAAGAAAATTAGTTGAATCAGGATAATACATTAAATCAGGATGAATCAGAAAACTCAAAAAAAGGATCCTTTTAATCAATTTAATTTAGAGGAATCAGTTAAATTAGGAGAATCAAAAGAATCAGCCGAATCAGTCTTATCAAGAGGATAAAAGTATTATTTAAATCAGTCAATGTTGTACATATTATGTCTTCTTTAACTTTGCTCGTACCTTTAACCTGTAAAACTCAAGTCCGCTTCATTGTTAGACAGAACTGTAAAACTCCCAAATCAGTTGACTAGCAGGGTGGAGTTTTATTTCTAATGTTCATACGATTCAGTGCAGTCATTCTTTTGTGCATGGAAAGCTCCTCAAATACAGGTCCACACTATACAGGATTTTGTTCTGATTTTCTTTCTTACTTGAATATCTATCATGTCTTTATGAGCAGTCAGGTGATTCACTAAAATGATTCAGTATAACTTAGATTTAATACTAATATAAAAAGCAGAAATGATTTATTTCAGATATCAGAGCATTGATTGATTCTCTCTTTGTTAGTGTATTATGGTATAGTGTGATGAGTTTTAACCGATCATACAGCTTGTGTGCTACAGTAGACACGTGTACACGTGTACACTGCTTGTGTGGTCTCCAACATGCATGTGGAACAAGAGGTCAGAGGTGATGCTGACGCAACCGTTTAGCACCTGTTAGCACCAGTGGCGCATGAACAGTCTGCATTTTTCCAAGGAAGAGCTCACAGAGGATTCAAAGATGTGATTGCGTTCGAAAACAATGCTATTCTTTTGATAGCTGAACAAAATATAATCGTCCTTCACTTCCTGTGAAGAGAGAGAGAGAAAACAATAATAGAAATACACTAATAATGATGAGAGAAAATTAAAAGAGGAAAAGAGTAGCATGTTTAAACTTAATAATAAGGGTAGCTAGCATGTAGCTGTTCATGTGAAAGTTTCTCATGAACAGCTACATGCTAGTAGCTAGCATGCCTTAGCTAGCATAAACCTTATTATTCTCAGTTATTATAGCTAGCTTATTCTCAGGGGATGTTAACAACTGTTAGTCAGTTGTCGAGCAACCCAGGTTTTTATCTCCCCAAAGTCATCTCTCAGCACAGTGCATGGTGTTCATGTGTTAATGTGGGATCATTTGCTTAGGTTTTATGGGTCATGTGTTTATGTTTCTGCTCTAGTACTGTCTCTGCCCTTTTCTTATCACTGGTGCATTTCCCAATACATGTATGTACCTGCTCTGTTTAGTGCTTATTCATTTGTCATTGTATGCCCTGCTGTTTCTGAGTTTCTGTTGCGTAGATTGTAAATTTCTTAGTTGCTGTGTGAACTTTTGTAATTGTGTGTTTTTTACATTCTGTTGTTTTATCGTAGATCTCATACTTCTTCTTGGCTTTGACCCTCTCTTGATTTCTCATTTAATGGTTATGGATTACTCATGTTAACGGTGTATTCCTGTGCTCTGGACCCAGCTTTGAAAATACAGAAAGGCCTGAGTTTACACTCGTGAATCTTTAGCATCTGGACTCCTCATGCTGAGAAGAGGACATTTCCCAGTTTGTGATGTTTGGAGTGTAACATTTGGCTAAAAACTCGTTTGGCGGAAAAGTTTCTGCAAACCTAGAAGAATTTCACTGTTTAGCACACTGGGGGGAAATAACACACTGCACAGAGAGGTCACATTGACACAGAATACAAAAAATAAATAAATAAAATGAACATATCAAATGCATAATTAGTGCAGAGCTACATTAACAGCTCACTGATTGCACAAAGTGCTGAGTCTGGAGAAGGAATTTAGCCACGCAGTAGAGTGTTACACATTAATCCCTCCATTCTGTGTGTGTGTGTGTGTGTGTGTGTGTGTGTGTGTGTGTGTGTGTGTGTGTGTGTGTGTGGTTTGTTAATCTCACACTACCAATTATCCCAGCAGGCTTTGGCTCTGACCCACTGGCTGTGAAGCTCTGAGCCACATTGAGCTTTTGTTCTTTGTGATAACACACAAGTTGATATAAAAATAAATAGATAAAACACAAGCAAACCATAATAACATGCTAACAGTCACTGATAAAACATACATCTGTTCATCTTTTTGTTAGAAGCTTCATCTGTAGAGTGAAGTATTAATTTTCTCCATGGTTAAAGGTGTATTAAATTGCATTACATCAGCGCTTTTGCTACATGTTCAGCAGTGGAAGTGCAGTAACATTAGATTTGCTAATTAATTCAGCATCAATTTCTAGAAATAATTAAGAACTGTTTGGTTTGTCAGAGTGTTAAATGCCGCTGAATTCTGGATTCTGAATGGTCATCAGATGATGGTTTTTTAAACAGATGCACTGCTCTGACATTAAAACTCACAGGTTTATATTTTCCATGCTGCTGTTGCCTCCAGCTTGCTTATTAGGAATAGGGATAGATATATAGCATTTTAAATTTTAAGATAATATTTTTTAAATTAATTTTAAACTTCAATTTTCTTTCTTTCTTTCTTTCTTTCTTTCATTCTTTCTTTCTTCCTTCTTCTTCTTCTTCTTCTTCTTCTTCTTCTTCTTCTTATTATTATTATTATTATTATTATTATTATTATTTCTTTTTTCTCTCTCTTCTGTTTCCATACTTCTGTAAAGCTGCTTTGAGAAAATGTTAAAAGTGCTATACAAATAAATTGAATTGAATTGAAATATTAATGCACTTGGTCTAATATGTTGTTAATCGATAGTAATAACGCAGTCTCAGGGATTTGTATGACACATAAACATAAACATGTATTTGTGTGTCACATAAACCAATTTATGTAATTGTTTATTTAAAAAATGTATGTAAATGTAAGATGTTTATTGCAAGTAAGGAGTCTCCAGTGTCAGCACTTTGTAACAGTCAGATATAAAGCTGTAACTTTAGGTTTCCTGTCATTTTTAGGTATAATAAAATGTAAAACTCTGTTATATTAGTAGTAGTACTAGTGGTAGTATAGGATTAATTCCTCAGGAAAATTCTGCATGTAATTGCTCAGCACTGAATCATTTTTACTGTTGTCTGTTATTCCAATTCTAGGAAAATAAATCATTCCCTGGCAAACAAGTGATTGATTTATGAGTCTGGTGATGAGTTCTGTGTTTGTGGGGGGGCTTGAAGTGAATACAATCACACAGTCAGCACACTTACATCACTCGGACAATTAGACAAATCTGACAAACACTTGAAAATGCTGCAGCTCTACTGCGCTGTGTTAATAATGTTCTGACTATCCTGCTGTTATGGGCTTTATTCCAAATACAAGAAATCAGGTCCAGTTCATGTACTAATGGGAACATCAGCTGTTTAACTGAATTAAGACATGAGCTCAGAGATAATAACAGAGTTTTCTTAAAACTTGCTCCTTAAAACTTTCATTAACAGCAATTACTGTAAGACATAAAATAAATCTCTTGAAAAAAAAACACACATTTGCAGAATGTAGTGGGTTTTTCTTTTTTGAGGATTACGTGACACAAATTGGATTTTTTGCCTAATCTTGAGACAGATCTGATTTGTTCAGCATTGCGAGGGGGAAAATAGATGAGAACATTTGTTTTATAAATCATACGCATGCACATATCACTGTCTTCAGCATCATCATCATTATCATCTAGTGTGAAAAGACAACAGAGAACAACAACAGTGACATCAGTGACTTTTTTCAGTGGTTTGTTGATATTTTGGGGAATCGACTCCTGGACCTGGACAAAACTGAAACATTCCGTAATTAAACAGCAGTCCAAGAAATCGATGTGCTCATGCGGGGTGAGTCAGGATGCATGTGTCTTCATATTAAACACAGATACAGGTCACTTGAAGTCATGAAATGTGAAACATAAACACAGACAGATCTGTTCTGAGCAAAACATCGGAAGCTTGTAAAACATAGCCTGACTTTAACACCGATCTGGAGATCCTGAATTGAAAGCATTGAAATTTTCAAATTAATTCAGTGACCAGGAAAAAGCAAGCAAATTATAAAGGAAAATGGGCCAGGAGCAGAACTCTAGGGAGCTCCTTCAGAAGTATTAACAGATTAGCATCAGAAGGTTTATTTTTACTTTATAGGTAGTTGCTAAGAATAAACCATATATATATATATATATATATATATATATATATATATATATATATATATATATATATATATATATATATATACGTGTATATATACATATATTTTTTTTCTTCTTGACAGCTGAATTGTAATAAGAAGTGATATTTTTAAACACTCAAATTAAAGTGTTTTTAGGAAGTGAGCATTTCTTCTGTGTCGGCTCAATCCCCAGTTTTTTTCTTATAATTGCTTCAGTAAAGTCAGTGAGCTGTGGTGAAACGGAGGCCATGGACTTTCCAGACAATGAACAAAAGAAGATTCAAGGCTTTGGCTTCTTCCTCTGAAACTCATCTTCAATGAGAGGCATTTTTTATAATGCGTTTCATTTAGAGGCTAATTTTCCCCTTTCCTAATCTTAAGCGTCCATTTTTTTCCCTTTCCTCTTACTCGCACTGTTGACATTTCCAGATGTGTGTTGCACACGCACGCTGGAGCAAGACTTTGTTTTTGCTTTAATTACCTGCGACGTGGCCAAGAGACGTTACACACGGGTCGATACGGTCACGGTCTTTTTAAAAGACTGAATCTATACATTATCAAAGGCACACCCGGCACCTGGTTTTCTTCTAATTACTGAATAATTTCACTGTCAGAAACTAGCAGTGCAGTCGAGGAGTTTTACTCATGAGCCAGACCTTCCCTCCTTCTCCGCCTCCTCCTCATTTTCCATGAAACGACTGTTTATAGTCAAATAACAAAATCCAGAGCTGTGTTCTTTAAACCGACTCTGGTATTCAGCAGCGTTGGAGACGTTAGGAAGCTAAAACTACAAGGAATTTTATCAGTAGCCATATCAGACTGCAGTCTTGGTAAAAATGCACATTACACAACTTGACACAGCAAAATAACACACATTCTGACAATAATACTGACATGTGATTGACCGTTGTGTAAGTGTTTTGTCTTCTCCTATATTAACTTATCCCCTGGAAGCTCCGCCCCCTTACGCCAGCTCACGATAGTAATCCCTCAGCTCGATTTTCTTCACGTTATTTCACTGTAAATGGAGAATGTTTCGAGTTCATTAATGTGAGATAAATACAATTTGATCAGTGTTCCACACTTTTCCAACTAACTTTTGTCAACATTATAGCTAACATCTGTTAAATAGCTTTGAATAAAACTAATAATATTCAATCAATCGTACAATCAATAATGTTAATGGTAATAATAAGAAAAAAGTTAAAGTTCTCCTGAGGTGTTTAGCATAGATGTTCAGACTGTTAAAACATCAGATGAACACTGCAAGGCTACGTGCATATTAATCCAGATATTAATCCAGTTTTATATTTTCTTGATGTCTTGGCCTTCCTTCCACACAGACTCTGTGTTTTCTGTCCAGCAAAAACGGAATTATTCAAAAACACGCTCCAGAGTGGATAAATTTTAAAACACCATTTTAGTGAGGATTGAGAAAACTGAGATATTAAAAACACTGACATGTTTTTATTCATGTAATCCATTCAACTCAAAACAAACAGCTGCCTGTAACCTGCAACCACAAGTCCACAGCTCTGTCTGACCATTTAAAAAACATAGCTTTTTCCTTGACTTTGCCGCATCAATTGAAAGAGACGGAATAAATTGACAACTGATGGAAATGATGCAGGGCAAAACTTCTTACGTTTTTACAAATGGGCGGTACAGGGGTTTAAACGTTTTTACATGTTAGGGTGTGGGACAAGCGGCTTTAAGGAAAGTTTTAAAAATGTCATTGTAGATAGAGTACATTTCCAGATCTATACAGTAATAGATATATGCTGAAACAGTACACAACACAGCTGAAGCTTTAACCGCTCAGCAAACCTCAGTTTATCTTATGATGTTTTTAATAGCATGCTGTCAGAGTGCTGGTTGAAATAAAATGCTGAACTTTATTTTAATATGTCCGTTATATGATTTTATCTGCTCTAAAAGATCCTAAGTAAATATTTCAGCTCAGCCTCCAAACACTTGTGGGAGTTTAAGTGCTGTATGTTCCATGTGTTTAAATATATTTTAAAAAAATTGCGTCATGAAAATCATTTGAATAAAAACTCTCGTTCTCAAAATAGATCTTATATACATATATCTCTCTCTCTCTCTCACCTTCTACCGCTTATCCGAACTACCTCGGGTCACGGGGAGCCTGTGCCTATCTCAGGCGTCATCGGGCATCAAGGCAGGATACACCCTGGACGGAGTGCCAACCCATCGCAGGGCACACACACACTCTCATTCACTTATATATATATATAATATATATATATATATATATATATATATATATATATATATATATATATATATATATATTTATGTAGATAGATAGATAGATAGATAGATAGATAGATAGATAGATAGATGTATATCTTTTTCTCTTAACTGCATATCTATCTATCTTAACTGCGTGCTGGTTGAAATAAAATGCTGAACTTTATTTTAATATGTCCGTGATATGATTTTATCTGCTCTAAAAGATCCTAAGTAAATATTTCAGCTCAGCCTCCAAACACTCCATGTGTTTAAATATATTTTAAAAAAATTGCGTCATGAAAATCATTTGTATAAAAACTCTCGCTCTCAAAATAGATCTTATATAATGCTGAACTTTATTTTAATATGTCCGTGATATGATTTTATCTGCTCTAAAAGATCCTAAGTAAATATTTCAGCTCAGCCTCCAAACACTCCATGTGTTTAAATATATTTAAAAAAAATTGCGTCATGAAAATCATTTGTATAAAAACTCTTGCTCTCAAAATAGATCTTATATATATATATATATATATATATATATATATATATATATATATATATATATATATATATATATATATATGATATTAAATATACATATATATATATATATATATATATAATGATAAAATTATTAGATATAATTTGTATTTATAATATATATATATATATATATATATATATATATATATTATGGCATGCCGTTTAGGAAATTATTCATGAGAGAATTGAGTGAAAACTCGGAATATATTGAATGAATCCTGAATATATTGAATGAAAATTCGGAATATATTGAATGGATTCTCCAAAACTCGGAATATATTGAATGAAAACTCGGAATATATTGAATGAAAACTCGGAATATATTGAATGGATTCTGAATATATTGAATGAAAACTCGGAATATATTGAATGGATTCTGAATATATTGAATGAAAACTCGGAATATATTGAATGAATCCTGACGTCATCAAGACGCACCCGATATTTTGTACTTTAGGCAGAATGACTGAGTGAGCGATAAACTTATTCGCTGCTAGGTAGGTGGGTTAATATGGGTTTGTAATAGCAGATTTGGTTGTAAATTGTAAATAATTTTATTGTTATAAATTTTCAAATTACACTAGGTCATCTCACTGTATCCAAAAGACAGATATTTGCAGGTTTAAAGAAATTTAACAAAGTCACCAGTCTTGCGTGACTTTTCCAATACTTCAGGCATATTGTGTCTTACAACTGTCAATTCAGCAGCAATATGTGTCTTTTGGATACAGTGAGATGGCCTAGTGTAATTTGAAAGTTTATAACAATAAAATTATTTACAACCAAATCTGCTATTACAAACCCATATTAACCCACCTACCTAGCATCAGACAATAGGCAGACAGTAGTGAAGTGGACACCAAAAGAGATCCAAATTAGTGATCTTGATCCGTGTCTGTTAGATATGTAAATAGGGGAACTTAAGTAAAGTTGGCTGCATATTCACAGATTCGTTTCCTGAGTCAATAACTCCTGAACTAAAGGGTGTTACTACACAAATAACACCTCTTTTTTTATCGTAGTAATGTAGAGAGGCAGCTACAACCCAATTTTCCTCAATATCAGCTTTCCTCCGCGTTGGAAAAAATACATAAGTCTCTATAGTGCAGACGACTGAGAGACAGATTCCAAGGGACCGTCTGCAAAGCCCGAAAACCCGGTTTTGCACTTTGCAGACGGTCCCTTGGAATCTGAATATATATATATATATATATATATATATATATATATATATATATATATATATATATATATATTCATCATCATCATCATCTTCTACCGCTTATCCGAACTACCTCGGGTCATGGGGAGCCTGTGCCTATCTCAGGCGTCATCGGGCATCAAGGCAGGATACACCCTGGATACAAGGCAGGATACAACCCATCGCAGGGCACACACACACTCTCATTCACTTATACATATATATATATATATATATATATATATGTATAATATATATATATTTATGTAGATAGATAGATAGATAGATAGATAGATAGATAGATAGATAGATAGATATCTTTTTCTCCTAACTGCATGTTATAAGTCACACACATTTGTAAAGTGTTTTCATGCACACGTGTTTTCTTCTACTGTCTACACAAACGAGTTGATGCTTATTGGGTGTATTGAGCATGTAACACACCATATTAGGTCTGCTAGCTCTTAGTGTTATTTGTCAGGTGACTGGGCTCATGTGAATATTTTTTTATTTTTTTTCAAGAAGAGTAAAATAATATTCTATTCCAAATAGTCTGTGGGTGTGAGTGTGTGTATTTAGGGTTGTGTGTTGGCAGTTTTCTGGGTTTTGTGAGAAATTCTCTTTCTACTTCACATGAAAGACATGAAAGAGGTGAAATTCAACACAATTCATTATGCTCTGGTTATGTTTTAGACATTCTCTCTCTCTCTCTCTCTCTCTCTCTCTCTCTCTCTCTCTCTCTCTCTCTCTCTTTCCCGTTTCTCTCTGTGCGTCAGTCTCACCCGTCTGTCTCTCTCTGTCTTTCAGTGATGGTTTCCAGGCAGTGTGTATTCTGTATTAGGGAGTTCTGGGGGTTGCTAGCTGTTTATCCAGACAGAATGCAGAAACACAATGGCTAAAAAAAAAATCAGGATGTCATTAAAGTGGTGTGTGTATGTTTGTGTGTGTCTGTGTATGTATGTGTGTGTGTGTGTGTGTGTGTGTGTGTGTGTGTGTGTGTGTGTGTGTGTGTGTGTGTGTGTGTGTGTGTGAGTAAGTGTGTGAGTGTGTGTGTGTGTGTGTGTGTGTGTGTGTGTGTGTGTGTGTGTGTGTGAAAATTATACTGAAATATTATTTTCATCTCTCCGCTAACATGAAATGTAAATCTGAACACAAGTTCCAGGGTACATTTTTTATGAAAACTGTAAGAGTCTTCCAACAATTATCTTTGTCAAACATCACCTAATTTCGATGTTGATGTTATTATACTATATGCTGGCTTGCACAATAGTTCTATATGATAACAATTATTCATTTTGTCTTTACAGATCAACTAGAAAATAGGCTTTAACCTGTTGCTATTAGAGGAATAAAGAAAAAACACTGAGGTGACATGTTGTATATTTCAAATCTGAAGGATTTAAGTTAAAAAGCAAAAAAGAAAAGAAGAAGAAAAAAAGAAAAAGTATAATAATAAAACAAAACAAAACAAAGAAAATAGGAGGAGAGAGAGACGACTTAAAAAAATAATCTGTTTCTGTCTCTTTGTTTAAAGGTTTCTTTGAGAAGCACTCAAACCTTCAAGTCTCATTCTCACATTCTCATTCCACCTCCTCCTTATTTATTTTACAAAGTATTTAAGTATGTACGTGTGTGTGTGTGTGTGTGTGTGTGTGTGTGTGTGTGTGTGTGTTACTGAGAAGCAATACTCTGGATGATTAAAGCTCAGGTGGACACAATTAGACCATGTGTGTTATCATAAAGAAACTCAATCTCTGTGCTATTCCTACACCTTTAAACACACATATGCTAATGTAACACACTGTACACACACACACACACAAACTGACACAGAGCGCTGACCCTGTATTGAGTGGCAGCACTAAACAAACTCAGTTGTGCCTTTCAGATTTAAAGTGTGTATAATTGGCAGTAAAGAGGAAAAAGAACTAAAACATGTCGAGCACTCACCTCGACCTCATCACGTCTTACTGGAGGAATGTGACCTGGCTTTCATTTCCTGATTTTATTTTCAGTCCTCAGAGCTCCACTATTTTTTCATACACAATACATCACAAGTCATTTTATTTTCCTTAATAATGACTTAATTGAATGGTCATGTGTCTCAGTGTGTTAGCTACCATTATACTGTAGTGGGAAATAGTTTTAGTAGGAAAGTAGTAGGAAAGGTCTTATTTCACTGCACTGTTGTGTTCTGGATTGTGATTTGTCAGAAGTTGTTGTGGAAAATTTCTAGAACAGTATTTCTCAAAGTAGTACATCTGCAAATTACAGGTCTTTGTTCTATTACATTATCATTCCTATCGGCTCATTCTCAGGGAATTATGGTGTGATTCACAGACACTCCACATAAACAAGTTACATTAAGTTTGTTAATATGGTGAGTTATTCTGTAAGCAGATGTTTGCTTAACGTGTATGGAAGGAGCCTCCAGTGTTAGCACTTTGTTCCAGTCAGAGATAAAGCTGTAAATTGTTTTCTGATAGCTTCAGATAAATGGTTTTACACTTTGTAGTTTCTCAGTAACATACCAAGCTACATTTTTAACCTTCTAAACTTTAATACTTTAAGTGTACAGTATAGACAGCTGTTTTTAGCTGCTATAACATAAGTACCAAGGGGAAATTAAATTCAACTATAAATGGAAAAAAATTAAATTAAATTAAACTATAAATGCAAAAAATATAATTTACCCTATAACTTAATAACCAGAAATTGTAATTATTATGGTATTTAGGAATACAACAGTCGTAGGAAAATAAAAATCATACACCCCAATGCTTGGCTTCCTTCACTGGCCTCTTATTGTTGCATGCATCAGATTTAAAACACTGATAATTGCCTACAAAGCCAAAAAAATAACCAGTGTCATGGAAGTTTTGAGGTTTGAGAGATTTAAAGTATAAAGTATCACACTGGTAGGGAAAGAGTAAAAAAGGTTTCACAATTTATTGTGCTCAGCTGCGCAGCAGGACCCAACACTTTGCATGTAGCATGAGAGATGAAGGGCCCCGATCATTGATTACATCAAGATTTTATAGACTGAACTCAAGTAAAGAAGATATGTAAAAGCAAAACATCATCAATCATTGGCTCAAAATCACTGCATGCTCATCTCCTGATCAAGCTAATCTGGACCGGGCCAAGGTCTGCTAGAAGGCCTACTAGAAGACCTACTGTACATTGTTTACACCTAATTCCTGACAACTCGTCTCCAGTCCCTACTGCCCTTGTCATAATCTTAAGAAAACAACCAATGACAATGTCAGTCTCTGGTCACTACAGATACAAGGTAAAAGCATAGAAGGACAAGGGCTTATGAACAACTTTAGAATAGAAATTTCCACCACACCAGCAGACTCTGACTTGGAAGCACCTATCAGTCTCCATACTGCACCATGATCCCTCAGATATTCTAGCATTGCTACCATCATACAATCTTACCATCTCTCAGGCTACTAGGCAGGTACTTATCGAGACTTCTCTCTGTTCTGGCAGTTAGCTGTTGGAATGAACTTCCCCAAGATGTCATGAACAGCTGAGTCTCGTGTGAAGAAATGACGTGTGAAGACCTACCTCTTATGAAATACTTAAACTAGCACTTGTTTTATTAAAAAAATGTGCGCTTCTTGCTGTATTTCCTCCCAACGGGGCTTTAGACTGAGATGGTATTCTTAGTCTGTGACCTAGTGAACCAGTATCAGGATTTATTCATTGATAGAAACTTCAGAGCACTTTTGTACGTGGCTCTGGATAAGAGTGTCTGCCAAATGCTGTAAATGTAACTCTATCACTGTGTTATTAATACATTTTGGTTTTCTGGAAAGTGTGCATCGCTAATGTTAACATAACACCAAGAGAGAATACTGTAGTGGACTCGAGTGGAATAGTTCACTGTATTTAACTCTGACCTTCGGAACATTTCAGGTTTATTTTAGAATTTCAGCCGTTTGTACATGGAGACGTTAGAACAGGACAAAATAATTATCCAGAGCATGGCTTCATTATTTTTCTAATTAGCAGGCATTACTGATGGCAGTTCATCAGTCTGACGTCTATAATGAGTAATCACCAAGAAGAAAATTCTATTCAAGTGTGTATTTAATTTAATCGACTAATTAATGTGCATACAGGAAATAACATCTCAACCATGAACACATGAATCTCAATTAAACATCTTAATTACACTTTTAATTTACTGTACCTGTTTGTGCATTATCTAATAATTACACTCCTCTAATATTCATCAGGTTAATTCTGTACTGAGAGAGAGAGAGAGAGAGAGAGAGAGAGAGAGAGAGAGAGAGAGAGAGAGAGAATAAACAGTTTTAAACTCCTGATTTTAACATTTGGTTACAAGATGTTCGACTGAGGGGAAGAAATGAGGAAACATATAAATCAGAGGGAATTAGTTGACAGATTAACCTGCTCTCTTCTTTTCTGTCCCAGTTAAAACAAATGTTTTATTATACACTGGAGATTTTTAAACCTGATATATATGTATTTTCTTTTAATGTTTAGTATTATTTAGTGTTTGTTATATTTTTGTAGTCATTTGATTTCATTTAAATTTGATTAATTCTAAAAATTCTTTATATGTAAATCAAATTTATATGTAAATCAAATTGATTACTTAAGCAGCTTTAACCTTCAGAGTTCCATAATATAGAAATTAGAATTGTTCCATGCTGTTATAGAAAAATAATCAACAGCAGGTGGTGTGATGAAAAAGTTACAGTTTTCACCCTGAAGCTTATTACTTTCCTATAGCAGCCCAGCACTAGATTTTTTTATTCCTCTTATACTGATGAAATTCACCAATTGCAAATTTTATTTATTTATAAATACACAACATACTTTTTAACCATTTATATTTAATTTTGTTAGCTCCTGTTCTCCATTATATTATAGAAGCTATTGAACAGTCATTCCAATACTTGCCTCTATTTTTTCTCTGCTTTAATGTTAATTTTTAATGTAGGGGGCACGGTGGCTTAGTGGTTAGCACGTTCGCCTCACACCTCCAGGGTTGGGGGTTCGATTCCGGCCTCCGCCTTGTGTGTGTGGAGTTTGCATGTTCTCCCCGTGCCTCGGGGGTTTCCTCCGGGTACTCCGGTTTCCTCCCCCGGTCCAAAGGCATGCATGGTAGGTTGATTGGCATCTCTGGAAAATTGTCCGTAGTGTGTGATTGCATGAGTGAATGAGAGTGGTGTGTGCCCTGCGATGGGTGGGCACTCCGTCCAGGGTGTATCCTGCCTTGATGCCCGATGACGCCTGAGATAGGCACAGGCTCCCCGTGACCCGAGGTAGTTCGGATAAGCGGTCGAAAATGAATGAATGAATGAATGAAAAAAATCATGTAATGTTCCTGAGAAACCGCAGAAAATATATCCCTTTGTCCTGAACATGATACAGTTTTACCTGTCACTGACACTGAAGACTTCTTCATTAATTGTTAAATAAACCTGCTATTACCATGGAGAAGAATTCAACATATCAGCGCAGTGAAGTATCGAGCTAATACCTTTCTAATACCTTATCATGGCCTTGTTACTATAGCCATGATTAGGTATCAGAAAGAGTGCAGACTTTCATTCGCATAATTTTTTTACAGATTCTAAACCGGATTCACAGAAATGTTCCTTAACATCAGGATTGTTTTAGCGATAATCCAAAATATTTAGGTAAAAGGATAAAATAAACCCTAAGACACGAAACCTGTTTAGTAGTGCACACTCCACCCTGAACCCATTCACCAGCAGACCCCAGGGAGCCAGTGAGGCTCTGCAGATGTTGTGGAATCAATGCGAATCCAATTAGCAAGTGATTAAACATCAAAGGGCTCGATGACAGCAGTGGCGAGGTCCTTCATCTCTCACCAACTGGATTAAGATCAGTCAAGTGTGTTAGACCATTACAGGAGAACATGTGTTCAGTACACTGTAACTATAGCAACTCTACACAATGTACAGTCAAATAAAATGCCTGGGTCCACCCAGAGTAACCCTGGTACATAATTAGCGTTCATTTGTGAGTTATGTGCCATCGTTCCTGTTGCTCTTATCCAATCAGAACATGCCATACTGGACTCATATTAATGAGCAGAGTTCTGTAGTGAACTAGTCATAGTGAACTAATCTGTAGTGAACTAGCCATCGTTCCTACTGCTTTCATCCAATCAGAACATGCCATACTGGACTAATATTAATGAGCAGAGTTCTGGTCAGGTTTTAGTCAGGTTTTGTGCAGTAGTGTGTTCACACTGGGAAACGCTAGTGCTCTATTAATATGTGGATGATGTACAGTTTAGGAAGCATGAATATTTCAGTATGAGACATGAAGTGTGGAGAGTTTTTTGTCCTCTGTCATAATCTGATCGATTTTACAGAAGGGGCGGGGCTAGTCAAGGGGATAGGAGTTATCCATTTTAGGTTGCAAATTATGGGGTGTTCATTTTCTGTCCTGTCCTGTTCTGATCTATTCTCTCCTCTTTTATTGTTTTATACTAGATAATGAACTACAAAGTATGTAGGATGCAGTAAGTCTATAGTGTATACTGTACCTTTATATACAGACGCAGTATAGTATTTGCAGTGTAGTAATGCACACAGAGAAGGTTTAATACATTACTAGGTTCATAAGTCCCTAACTTGTATGTTGCATTTGAAAAAAAAATTTATTTGCTTCTTCAATCTGTATTTTCTATCCCTGATTATTTTTTTAATCAAGAAGAATCTGGCAACCTCAGGTTTGTGCACTTCACACAGTGGTGATTTTAATAATATAAACACAGAGGCCAGAAAAATTCTCAAAAAAAAAAGGATATGCATATATGCGTAAATACTGTATATGAAAACTGCACCTACTGCAATGGATAATGATTTACTCCAAATACTTAACAAAGCCAGGAAACCATCTCCACTTCAAACAGCTTTCAAAACTCAGCCAAGACTTGTATTTATCAAGAGTCACGCTGTCAGTTATGCTTAAAGCTGCCTTAGAGACTTTGGGTGACAAAGATAGAGGGGCAAACAGGAAATGCCACAGAGCTTTATCAACTCACAGACATGCCCCAAGATATGGACTAGCACCAAGCTAATACCTCATTTGCTACATGTCATGATCTCTGAACTGGAAGCTATTGATCTCACTGAAGAGATTTCTGTCATGTCAGTATGAAATATGAAAATTTGGGAAATTTCCCAATCATCTCCAATATAGCTGAGGCACATGCTTGGGTAGCTTTGGGTTAATGCTTTTTCATTTGTGTTGTTTTAATGAATTTGTTCTGCATAATTTTCTGGCAGGGGGCACGGTGGCTTAGTGGTTAGCACGTTCGCCTCACACCTCCAGGGTCGGGGTTCAATTCCCACCTCTGCCTTGTGTGTGTGGAGTTTGCATGTTCTCCCTGTGCCTCGGGGGTTTCCTCCGGGTACTCCAGTTTCCTCCCCCGGTCCAAAGGCATGCATGGTAGGTTGATTGGCATCTCTGGAAAATTGTCCGTAGTGTGTGATTGCATGAGTGAATGAGAGTGGTGTGTGCCCTGCGATGGGTGGGCACTCCGTCCAGGGTGTATCCTGCCTTGATACCCAATGACGGCTGAGATAGGCACAGGCTCCCCGTGACCCAAGGTAGTTCGGATAAGCGGTAGAAAATGAGTGAGAGAGAGTGAGAATTTTCTTCATACATGAGCCTGAATTAATACCGATAAATTATAAGCGACAAGTGTTTGACATATATTGCATTGGTTGTGTCATATTTGACTGATGTGTGTATGCGTGTTGTATTTCCTTTAATTTGGATTAGCATAGGCCAGCTTTGTTTTTTATTTCTACACAGAGAATTTTGCATATAGTTTAAACGTTTCTGTTTTACATTTCCTCCTGGCTGCAGCCCCAGAGCTGATTACACTCTATACTGTTATATTAAAGCCTATTACACATGTTTCATATTTACATATTTCATTGTTTCTCTTATAAAAGTGCTGTGCTGCATCTAAAGGTATCTAGGCATTGTGTCATAAAAAGAAACGACATCTTTACAAGCTGCATGTATACGAGACAGCAAAATGTATATGCATTAAAATTACAGAAGTATGTTAATAACCAGCGCAGGGCTCTAGGAGGATTTGCAGAAACCATACTGAGGTGAGGCTAATTTCCTGAAAGTAAACAAGAAAGATGTCATTGTCTGCCTTATTTTCAGTCTGCTCATGGTCACAGACACCCAGTGAGGTCTGATGGGAATTATAAATATAATAGAGTTCACCCCACAGCACAAACCTGGAAGCAGCAGAGGAAGCTGGTAATGGTGGTATCATTTAAATACGCTTTTAGCATCTGGACTTGTGTTGAAAGCAGTGTGCTCTGTTAGCACGACCTGCCTGGGGCATTTCCAAAGTTTAAAAATACTCCACATGTAATGCGCTTTGAGCTCTGTGTTGATAATCAGTTACACTATATACCGCAATATTTTACTGTTGAATACCATTACAAACATATCCACTTTTCGACTTTATAAGATAATCAATGACATCATTTGTGCTATGGCTAGTTACAGAAATTCAAATAAATGCTACTAGTCATGTGACATGATAATTTAAGACTGACCAAATTTAACTTAAGATCCACTCACATGTACCATATTGGACGCTATGTTTCACTACAGTTATTTTAATCTTTTCATGTAAGCTACTTGGTTAAGTGAATCAAGTGTTTAAGTGGGTTTTGATTTGTTTTATTCAAAGCTCCAACCAGCAGGGGAAATTGTTAAAACATTGATTTGTTTTAGGTCAAAAGTTGATTCTGATGATGCTCCAAAAATACAAGAGAGGGGGGGAGAGAGAGAGAGAGAGAGAGAGAGAGAGAGAGAGAGAGAGAGTGCATCCAAAATGTAACTGTTTAAAAAGGTCCAAGGACAAGGCCCCAAGTTTCCTACTTGGGCAGGGTTAGGCCCCTGCTTGGGCAGGGTTAGGCCCCTGCTTGGGCAGGGTTAGGCCCCTGCTTGGGCAGGGTGAGGCAAAAAAGTGGGTAAAGACCCACTTTAGACAGCTTGAAGTCACAGGATAGGGCAAAACCCCTGCTTGAGCAGAACAAGGACCTTACTTTGGCAGAAGATGCCCCTAATTATCATATAGAGCATGCTTAGGCAGAGTGCGGCCCTTGGTTGGGTGGAAGTGGCCATGTTTGGGTGGCAGGTGGCAGGTGAGTGTTTTGACCCAATTTAACCCAAAGAATTGGCCAAAGCCACATATTCCTCATTAATACAGGCATGTTCCTGTCCAAATTTGCATTTTACCAGCACATTATGAATGAAATTGAATCCACAATATTATTTAATCCACTCTGAGATGCACTGCTTTTCTCAGTTTTATTTATTTCTTTATATTAATTCTGTAACTGAGTAATTCTAACATCCATTATTCTGTTAGATTAAAGAAAGTAGAGGAAATGAATCACAGTTAATTACACTTCAACACTGGCTTACATTGCACACACACACACACACACACAGATAAATGGGGTGCTCAGTTTGCTGATTGTGTCGTTACACTTGTCTATGTTAGGACGTGATATTCTAGTGGCTCATCTTTGCAGCGATGTTTCAGCTTTTTATTTATGAAATGAAAATCTGTTTGTTAATAAAGAAAAGCTGGAAAATGTTTACTGAACCTCCAGAGATGAAACACGGCTCAGACTCAGATCAGAACATTGCCAGATGTTTAACAAAGTGATTTCAGAGAAAGCAGTGCATTATGGGTCTTGATGCAGCACTGCTGACTGAACAGAACTGGAAAGGAAATAAAATCAAAAAGTCGGAACAGATCATTAAAGATAAGTCATTTACTTCTTTAGCTTGGAGAAGGAATTATAAAGCTATTGATGTATCTGTATCTATTTTCATAGATACATGAACTGGTTTCACCTCTTACAGTAACACACACACAAACACAGACACATGCACACACACACACACACACATCTGGTTAGTTGCAGGATAATTTCATGGCTGTTTATGCAGCCTGTAGGATTAAATAACTGAGGTCCAGCTCAGAACCTCTCTTTCTCTCTCTCTCTGTCTGTCTCTCTCTCTCTCTCTCTCTCTCTCTCTCTCTCGCTCAGTCTCTCTCTCACTCTCTGTATCTCTGTCTGGGTCGCTGTCTATCTCAATACGTCTCACCCTGTTTTTCTATATCTTTCTGTTATCTCTCTGACTCATTGCATGTCTCTTTTGTAACACTAATACTAATATAATAATATGTTAACATATACTACAAGTGAAATTCTTTCAGCCTGTAACATCACTTCCTGGTGTGTGTGTGTGTGTGTGTGTGTGTGTGTGTGTGCATGTCTTCTGATTGCAGATACTCTTTAAAGTGTCCTCTGAAACCACACACATGGGGACGATTACTTTGCTTAGCATCCTGCATCCTCCCTACAGCCCTAATTATCCACAATGAGTAAGTGAATGTGTGTGTGTGTCTGTGTGCGTGTGTGTGTGTGTGGAGAGAGAGAGAGAGAGAGAGAGAGAGAGAGAGAGAGAGAGAGAGAGCAGGCCATCTACTAAATGCACTACCATGCACTACACACTTAAAATGACACACTCTGTTTGTTAACATACAGTATCTAATCCAAATGTAATCCACTGTTCACTGTCTTCTGACATAACCAAACACACACACACACACACACGCAGGAGCAGACAGTTAATCTCCACATTTGACTTTCCTTGAGTTAATTTGAGAAAGAGAGCATCAGTGTCCTCTCGCTTGATTGGCTGATCACAGTGCGGAAGTCAGCCTCATTTGCATAAACATATAAACGAGTGTGAAGCTCATTAGAAAAGTGTCTTTACCACTGAAATTTACCATAATGATTTATACAATTTGATACAAATAACAACAATTACACATCTATCTATCTATCTATCTATCTATCTATCTATCTATCTATCTATCCTTACTTTTTTCCTCATTACTTTTTCCGTTCCTTTCTTTCTTTCTTTCTTTCTTTCTTTCTTTCTTTCTTTCTTTCTTTCTTTCTTTCTTTCTTTCTTTCTGAGGTAAGGTTAAACACTCAGACTTTCTGTCTGGCTGTATTTCCTCACTCCTGTAAGACACCGTTAATTTATTTATTGACCGTTTTGATTTAATTTCAGCCGTAAATGTGTCAGAGACCAGAATGAACCCTGCAGCTGAGACGTAAACAGAGCTCCAGCTTCAGACTCTAGGCATTAGTTATCAGGGCCATCGTGAATGGAGTAAATTAACTTTAATTTAACTTCAGCATGAACAGAACTGTGTCTTAGAACTGGGGCCACTTATGTTTTGTCTGATTGGAAGTTTGAAGTGATGTCTCGTTTCTCGCACCGTTCTGACGTTCTTGTTTCGATGATGTGTGTATACAGTAATGTAAACATCAGTTATGTTCTGAATAAAAGCCAGGTGTAGCTCAGAGCCTTGGGGGGTAAAACACTAAAGGCTAAGCGCTCCGTCCTGTCGAGTCAGAAACACAAAGCTGCAGTGTGTCAGGAACACGACTCCACCAGTCCCGCTCACAATCCACAGCGTGTTTACAGAAACACAGGTCAATGTCACGCAGAAAAATACACGAAGATCCAAATACACCAGCTTTACACTTTACACTTTACACATGTGATTCAGTTGGAAGTGTGTGATGTGTACAACACAAAGGATGAATGTTCCAGTCACGTCATCATTATTCCTTTATTAAATACCAGAATAAGATTTGAGTTATATTTTTTATCTGACTTTCTTTAAATTTCATGCTGATTCCAGGAACAGTAATACTTTTTTTTAAAACAAAAGCCAAAAAAAACTTTAGTTTTATAGTTTGTAATGAGTGCATTAAAATTTAATAATGATCTCTTGTGTTGATCTTCAAAACCAAAGGTAGTGTTAAAAAAATAAAAGCAGTATTTGAAAAGGTTATTATAAAGCGTTTGGAGGACTGTGGGATTCAGACTTATGTTAAAATGATGTGAAGTGAATCGAAAGAAAATGAACTGAAAGGATTACCTTAAAAAGCAAAATATGAGGCTGTTTACACTGTTCCCCCTGTCATCATGCCTTTATCCATGTCTGTTCCTCTGACGGTTTTTCTGTCCTTGTATGTCTTTATGTATATACATGTCTGTCTGTCTGTCTGCCTGTCTCTCTCTCTCTCTCTCTCTCTCTCTCTGTCTCTCTCTCTCTTTTTCTTAACTGCATTAATCATGAGTAAATTAATTCAAGTAAAGTCGAATGTGGAGATTAATTGTCTGCTCCTTTGTGTGTGTGTGTGTGTGTGTGTGTGTGTGTGTGTGAGTGTTAGACAGATCTACACAGTGTTAGACAGATCTACAGTGATTTATTCCTCCCTGTGTTTCTCACTAACCCTGATTAAACACACAGACACCAAACACTGCTGCACGAGTTATAAAAATTAAGCAGTTCTGGAAAACAGAGCAGGAGTAAAGTGTGTGTAATTAATCTCTTTCTCTCTCTCTCTCTCTCTCTCTCTCTCTCTCTCTCTTTCTGTGTGTGTGTTTGTATATATGTGTGTGTATGTGTGTCTGTGTGTGTGTAAGAAAGAAACCAGACCAAATGAGAATTTATTTTTTCTATAAAACAGGAAATGTGCACACACACACACACACACACACACACACACACACACACACACACACACACACACACACAATCACAGACACACACGTTAGACATGGTTAACAGTCTTTAATAACAGGTCTGATTATACTTATAATGTACATCTTAAGCTGTATTATTTTATAATTTACAATTATTTAATTCATAATAGTTTATAATTTATACTATAAATAGCTTTAAATCAAAGAAAATACATTTAATTTGTATAATTTTACATTTATCTTTATATTTACTGTATTTTCTGACTTTTACATAAATCAAATTTAAAATATGGTCTGTTATAAACCTTCACTTTGTCTTTGATATATGAGGCTATATCCTGTAGGGATTACGTTTGTGAGACTTGACATATATATGGCACTCTTTAATACTCTTTAGTTTGATCTGAAACACAGTTACAGTTCTGAGCTGGATGTAAATGCATATTTCTGATCATGTTACAGATTTATTTCTTTTCAGAGCTGAAAGACAAGTTGACTTCACATTCATTACTAGTGTGATTAGTGTGTTTAATTAATTATGTGGCTAATTGGCTTGAGATTCGTGTGTCCACGCTCTCTCTCTCTCTCTCTCTCTCTCTCTCTCTCTCTCTCTCTCTCTCTCTCTGTGTTAATATGTGTATATAAATACATTTATGCCAGACTACAGTGAACATTACTGGTGTTTTTTTCCCCCTAATGAGCAAAAGTGACGAGCTTCTCAGAAACAACTCTGGCATCATGATTAGCATAAAATCTGCAATTGTGATAAAGTTTTAAAAATCACATTCGGATTTCTCCACACTGATCTCAGGCTGTGCTGCAATCTGCACTCATTATGACTGCGCCCTGCTCCCTCTGAAGGCTGTATCACTTTTTTTAATTCTTTGCAGCACAGCCTGAGATCATGTGTGATAGTAAACCAGCTGCTGCTTGTGAACAGGATGACATTAATAATGACATGTCAACAACATATGACATTGTTCAGGATTACCAGGTTTTAGTTACATTTCCAGCCCACATCTAAAAGGACCTGAAACTAGCTTTGATTTGGAAAACAAAGATACAGACTTCTATTTCTCAACATATTACAGTGGTGCACGTGAATGCATTGATGTACAGACATTATACCCTACAACTTTATTTTCCATCTCCCAGTCTTTACAACAATACATCTTACAGTGTTCATTTCCCTACACATCATCTACACACTGTCTGTAGTTAGTTTGAAGAAATTCATTAGATTTAATTGCCACAAAAAATCTTGGTGGTTTTGAAGCATTTTTTAATCTAGCCCAATCTGGATTAAAACCTGTGACTGTCAAACCTGTTATTAAATATGAAATTAAGTCTTATTACATTTCCTGTCTACTGCTTGTACAGAGAGCAAGGGATTGTTCATTGGGAGACAGTGGGAATCAAGGATTGGCTATTGAAAACAGTGGTGATTAGTGATTGGTTGTTGAGAAACAATGGTGATAAGTGATTGGTCACTGAGGGAAATGGTGATCAGTTATTGGTCTTTGAGGAAAAATGGTGATCAGTGATTTGTTGTTGGTACCAATGGCAGTCGGTGATTGGTTGATGGGAAATTTTGTGATCAGTAATTGGCTGTTGGGAACAATGGCAATCAGTGATTGGTCAATGAGGGAAAATAGTGATCAGTCATTGGTCAATGAAAAACTGTGGTGAATAGAGATTGGTTATTGGGAAACAATGGTGATAAGTGATGGGTCACTGAGGGTTCGTGTGTGTGTGTACATGTGTATGTGTAGCTTTAACATGTTCACAGTAATTTTATCTCTATATCTTCCTTTTTAAAGTGTAGCAAAACATTCAGTCATCTGAGACGAGCTGGAGCTCAAACACAGCTTTCATGTTTTTTCTCGTGAATCACATGATTGCATCTGATAAAAAATATAACATAGCTGGTTTATTGACATAGTGAGCTTGTTTAAAGCTGACCTACAGTGTGAACATGAAACATGACACCCTTAAACGCATAATTTTTGATTCTAATAGAAAAAACAGAAAAATATTCAGAATTTACACAACAAGAAAGAAATAAAACTCAACCAGAAACAAAATAAATAAAAAAAAAAAAAAAAAAAGACGCTATTAAAGGAAGGAGAATATTTATGACAGAATTTGCGTTTAATGAATTCAAAATGTAAAAGAAGACAGAAAGGTCATGAAATCATTTATTCATTTGACCTTCAGGAAGTAGGAAAAATGAAAAGGACCGGAAATAATGATAGGTTATTGGTCATTGAGGGGAAAATGGTGTTCAGTGGTTGGTTGATGGGAAATCATGTGATCGGTGATTCATTTTGTGAAGAATAGCAAACAATGATGACTGTTGCCTTATTTTTGAAATAAAGCGCTAAAGTGGAATAAAAATTCTGGGTGCATTTTGCTAACGCAATTTCACTGCCGAATACTAAAGCGAAAGATGCAGCATTCACACTGTAAACAGCTCACTGTTAAATGTTTAAGTTAATATTAAAGCAGTGTTAAAAGCTGAAGTCTGGCTCTCTTCTCTGTTCGTTCTGTTTCTTTCATCAGCGCACTCTGCACTTTAAACAGCTTTGCTAATTAATTTTTAACGGAAAGTGTTAGTTCTGTATAATTTATTCAATTCACCTCAAGGCTACTGGTGTTAAATAAATACACAAACCTCCATCCTGAATTACACACACTGTAGTGCAATCTGGCATTCCGTACATTTCATCTGCCCAATGTTAACAAGCACAGCCCTGGAGTTTGTGTGTGTGCGTGTGCGTGTGTGTGTGTGCTTTAGTTAGCTTTAACATGTTCACAGTAATTTTATCTCTATATCTTCCTTTTTAAAGTGTAGCAAAACATTCAATCATCTGAGACGAGCTGGAGCTCAAACACAGCCTTCATGTTTTTTCTCGTGAATCACATGATTGCATCTGATAAAAAATATAACATAGCTGATTTATTGACATAGTGAGCTTGTTTAAGCTGACCTACAGTGTGAACATGAAACATGACACCCTTAAATGCATAATTTCTGGTGATTTGCTAACTGAAGTAACATTTTTAATGATTATAGCTCCTCAGAGCTAATTTAAATTTTTTTAATAAAACAGAAAAAGTAAGAATGATTAACGTTGATTAAATGTTTTTTATGATAAGCATATGCTTTCATATTACATATTAATATAATGTGCAAGAGACGGTGATGCGAATGGAGAGAAAGAGAGATAGACAGACAAACGGACAGAAAAGGTGAAAAGATAATTGTGGTGATAAGAAACAGATGTAAATGCCTGAGGTTTTCTGTTTGATTCTAATAGAAAAACAGAAAAATATACAGAATTTACACAACAAGAAAGAAATAAAACTCAACCAGAAACAAAAAAAAAAACAAAAAAAAAAAAACAGACACTATTAAAGGAAGGAGAATATTTATGACAGAATTTGCGTTTAATGAATTCAAAATGTAAAAGAAGACAGAAAGGTCATGCAATCATTTATTCATTTGACCTTCAGGAATTAGGAAAAACAAAAAGGACAGGAACTGACATAAGCAGTTTCTGATCAGCATTCAGAACTAAAGATTACAGATAGCAGAACATGTTCAGAAAGGAGGAAAAAAGAAAGAATTTAATATTCATGACCTTTAATCTTTAAGGCAAGGGTGTAAAATGATCTGGGTTCACTGTGCGTGTTACACATAATATTTATTTGCAGTGTATTTTACACACACACACACACACACACACACACACACACACACACACACACACACACACACACAGTCCAGGTCAATACCCTTACCATATGTCCAGAATCAGTGTTCACTCTACAGTAATGATCTTCTCCTGCACCCCCACAATGGGCTCCACTGTAACCTATTGTATACAGATTACCCATAATACTCCTGACCTTTTGACCTTTATTTCCTGTAACCCCAGGAGAACCTTGAGTGTGTGTATGTGTGTGAAGATTTTCAGTGTGTTCCCTTGAAACTCGCCCTTTTTTCCAGTACAGATTTCTGGTTCAGCGTCGGTGATGTGTGATTGGTGGGCGGAGCTTCATCTCCAACCATAATTACCTCCTGTCCCGAGGGGGAGGGGGGGTGGCCTTCTTTTATCTTTTACACACACACACACACACACACACACACACACCTGCTGTACAACCCAGAGAAAAACGAATTTCAATCTACTGTATTAATGAAGCAGAAAGAAAGAAAGAAAGAAAGAAAGAAAGAAAGAAAGAAAGAAAGTACTCCAGCTCTACACCATACAGGTGCACTATTTTTAGGTGATGCATGGTTTAGGGGTCTTAATAATGAGTGCAGTTGTCATGGTAACTAGAACTAGGTGTGTGAGTAGTGTGCAGTCAGGTACAGACTGTGAGGAAGTGTGTGGTTTGGGACTGACACATAGTAGAATTGGAACACAGCCAGTACTGTGTGTAATTAGAACACTTCCTCACACAGAGCTATGGACGTAGCCGGGTTCTCCTCCAGCTGATTATTTACATTCCACGCACCAGTCTACGTTTCTAATTACAGTGTCGCATCCCTTTAGTCTACCCTACTGAGGAAGCCTACTAAGGGAAAATGGTAATTGTTACACTACTCAACCATGTGTGCCCTTCAGAGACAGAAGTTCTTTGTGCACCGTTTGTTTTTTCATGTCTGATTTTAATTAATTGCATAGTTTATTCACTTCCTTGTGGTTTTATTTGAGTACACGTGCAGAGAGAGAACACCAAACACTATAAGGTTCTCTTAAAGTGCAGATCTCATTACAGCAGACATGCAGCGTTTCAGCCAAAAACCTGTACAAGATGGATTTAAAGGAAACAAGGAAACAGTTTACAAGAGTTTACAGAAAAGAAAGAAAGAAAGAAAGAAAGAAAGAAAGAAAGAAAGAAAGAAAGAAAGAAAGGTGAATTTCTAAGCAAACATCATCAGCAAACACTTTCTGTGAATATAACATTTGGCTTAAAATATGATGACGATAAATTTGTAGAGGGGAACATCCTGCACGTAACAAACTCCGCTCCCTGTGTGTAGCTCTCACATCACTCTCACTGAATATAGAGCTGTGTGCGATGAGAGAGCTGCATGAAAGGTTAACAGGGATTGATTTATTCTGCTGTTTAAATTTAAAGACATTCCTGAGGCTTCTAGAACAGCAGTTAGTTGTAAGTAGTAAGTATACAAGAGTATAAATAGCTTCGAAACAGGAAATACAACTGTTTAAACCAGAACAGGACATGGGGTTGAATTGGGCAATAAACAATAAAAAAACAAGAGACAATAGGAGAGACTCTTATTATGAGCAGTCTGAAGGACAGAAATAAACTGAAGCGCTGAGATTCTCCCCCTGGTGTGGTACTAATCCCAACTGCACTGGATTACACAATGTTTTCCACTGTGAGTCTCTTAGGAAGCCTGCAGCACAACACACAGCTCGATTTATGCCAAGAGATAATTAGTGCATTAGCAATGATGACACAGACCTCTACTCCCATACCCCCCCCCCCACACACACACACACACACACATACACCCACTATAAACAAGAAAATATGCTGCTAATCTTAAAAAAACAGAGAAAAACGAACGTTTGTGGTGCTTGTATTTAAATTTTTTAACTGAAAATTGACTTTTTAATTGTCACAACTTTATATCTGTTTAAAATTAGATTTATGTTAGAGCAGTTATAAACAGCCCTTCCCTCACCACTCACTACTTTCTGTGTCTCAAAGGTAATAAGACAAAAATAAATGCAGCTGGTCATGTTGCAGAAAAACCACAAAGTAAAGTCCTTCGTCCTGAAGCTGTCAGAAAACGTAAAGTTACCGCTTTACTCTGACTGGTACGAAACGCTGACACCAGAGACTCCGTTCATAAACGTAAAATAAACATCGCCTTCCTGAATACTTCACTGCATGCAGATAAACTTTATGTTTGTTTATGTAGATCGTACACCACACAAGTTCCTATGAATGAGCTGTTACTATAGAAACAAGAACGAGAGAATTAATTGTGTAACTGCACTTTTGTCAGAGCTGCTGTTTTGGATAATGACTTATCATCTTCTGACCAATCACAATCCGGAAATCAGAATCCCTGTGCTATATAATGTGTAGAAATGTTAAGAATGGATGGCTCCATGAAGAGATCGATTCCTCTGGTTTAAGCGGACGTACAGTCGGAGTCATGTCTGTGGGAAAAGTTTCCATGTGTGTGTGTTTTTTTATTGGACCTAAAATTATGGGGGACGTGATTAATTAAGTTGGAGTGGCTCGTGCACACATGTTTTTGGAGCAGGCTGAGCTCGATGGGTTCTGGGTGATTGGGATTAATAACGAGGACCGATTTCAAATTGAAATTTGAGTGGCTAATAGTTGAGGGGGGAACCGAAGGTCCGGGGGGAAAGAGGAACAAAAACAGCCTGTGTGTAGTTACGACTGAACCCTCGATCATGTTACAGAGCGTGTGTGTGTGTGTGTGTGTTTACTGAAACACAATCAGTCAAGATGGCTCAGAAACACATTAGCTCATTACAGAGGTCGTAGACATTCTCCTGTAAATTCTGTAAAAACAAAAATCCTAATAAAGACATGAATCAAACTTAGAAGTAGCGGAAACACCTGGATGATCATTAATATTCATCAAATCGACCTTCAGAAGAATGAATCCAGCATCCCAAAGGAGGATTTTATCTCTGCTTAAGGCAAAAAGAACACTATAAAAATGCTAATGTTAATAATGCTAATCTTAATAATTATCCTCAATAATAATAATGATACTTAATATTTAAAAGATTGGCATAATTTTTAAAATTAGATATTTAAATTAAAGCTCACTTTCAAGAAACATGCAAGGTCAAAGTATCGCAATGTCTGCATTTATGAACACAAATGAACACAGTTAACGTGTGTTCAGAAACATGCTAATCAAACACGCTAATCAAAGAAACATTATTTTAACACACAATCACTGCACTTTATTGTTTACCACTCTCAGTCAGCTCTTTAACACTGCTTATATAACAAGGGATGCTAGCAGAATGCTTGTAATTGTAGCTAAATTGTAATTTTAATAGAAATGAAATAATTAGAAAATAAATAAGCACAAAACATCCCTGAGATCTGAAATGTATTCTATGAAGGTGTCAGTTTTATTTTGTTTGTGCAATGCTAAAAATAAACATGAAACAAAATAAACACCTTTATAAGTACACAAAAAAAAAGATTCACTAGCTACCAATATAGCTAGCATAGACAATGTTATTATCAATTCTTTAGCAAGCAAGATTCACAAGCTTGTTCTCTACTGTTATTAGTATTTAGCTGTGTTGTTAAATCTAGCGTCTACATTCCCTAGAAATCTATCAAACATTACGTTCACTGCTAAACATTTACCGAATGTGTAAAAAAAAAAGCTAACGAGGTAACCTTGAGATTTGTTGATTAAATTTCATTTAACTTCTTCACTTCTACACAATGCAGAAATAATTTGAAACACAAACAAAACCCAAATAAACGTAACATTATTAATACTTATACGTTCTGATTGTTTCCTCACCAACTGTTTACTCAAAGTTAGGTAATAAGCAACATTAGCTAGCTAGTTAACATACATGTCATTATGTATTATTATTTTATAAACAAATTCAGTTTTAAAACACACATTATTAACTTATTTTAGGTTGCTTCTAGTCCAATTAGACAGCAAGCTAGCAAGACCTTCGGCAAAACGATTTAATAATCATCAGTAGCTATGAGGAGTTTCTCACAAGCTCTATGGTTCTTTAGAGCTCAGGTATTCATGTTCTCTGCATGTCTGTGTGGGTTCATGTCTTCAGTTTCCTGTCTCCTCCCAAACACTTTAAGAGGGTAAATTAGCTAAGCTATGTTGCACCTAGGGATATGTATGTGTGTGTTGGTCTGTAGTAGAGAAGAGCCGGATACTCGGCTGAAACGAGTATCCGGTACGGATAAAGCACTTCTGCCGAGTACAAGTATTATACGAGTAATACGAGTCAATATCTGTGCTCGGATTGAATGAAAATCATCATTGGGTAGCTGATTGTGTCAGCGTTCTGTGATAGGCTAGTCACAGTGCCCCTCCCCTACAGTGATAGGCTAGTCACAGTGCCCCTCCCCTACACACATACAGATCAGTCACTCAGTCACTCGGGTTTGCAGGTATTTTCCGTTAACGTTTAGGGTTTCTTCAGCTTTTTACTTCGGGTTGTAACGTTAATAATACGTACTTA
This sequence comes from Tachysurus vachellii, assembly GCF_030014155.1. NCBI lineage: Eukaryota > Metazoa > Chordata > Actinopteri > Siluriformes > Bagridae > Tachysurus > Tachysurus vachellii. The sequence goes on from NC_083460.1 coordinate 32,782,000, forward strand.
CTAACCAGTAGAGTTCTGGTAAACGTGGGTTCGTTCAGACGTGGTGCTTGCTTGGTAGAATGCGACTCGCATTGCGTCTCTGCTTGTCGGAGATTTTTTTTCTTTTTTAAACCTTCAGCTGTCTCTAACCAGTAACCAGACACTGAGTGTCTGACACGTTTTTGCTGTATTTCAGGAAAACATAAAGGTAGTAAGCTAGTGTTATAAATATTACAAATTAATTATTACCGGTTAAAGCCCCGCCTATTTCAAGACAAGCCCCGCCTATTTCAAGACAAGCCCCGCCCACTCCGAGTACGGATACAGATCATTCATATGGTTAACAGATACGGATACAGATACAGATAATGCTGTACTCGCTCATCCCTAGTCTGTAGTGTAGTCTGTAGTGTAGTCCCACCTCATGATGGTATTAATTCCTGGGATAAACTGTTCAGGATACAGATACTCTCAGTTTTTCAGGCTCTCTTTATTCTTCTGAATGTAGAACAAGTAGCAACAAATCACAAAACGCAACAAAACTATGGGCTAGTTTTCCGCTCGCTCTTCCCCTGAGACTCCACACATTTCCTGTTTGCTGAAGTGTAAAAGCACACACTCAGAGGCTGTGTTTAGTGTGTAATGAGTGTGGAGTGTGTTCACTATGAGATGTGAGGTGTGAGATTTTTGTGCAGTGTTGAAGTCGAAGTGTGTGTGTGTGTGTGTGTGTGACAGATTTATAGCACACCCTGTTACACAAACAATCAGGCAAAAAGAAAATATGAATATCGGCTTTGGTGCAGTCGCTCCCACACACACGAACTGCTGAGCGATGCTGAGCTTTGAGCGTTTACACTGCAGGAACGTGGCTCTGTTCATAATTCACTGTGGAAATAAAAACACTCAAGCGCAGAAACGTTGACTCGTAACTTCCTTCCACCTGTGCTGCAATAATGACGCCAGTGTCTCACGTGTCTCACACGTCTCAGGTATCCCGGCTGTGTAAGAATAATAACGTTTAGTGTACATAAAACCCGGTGTAACTTCACCTAATTAGGCATTGAGTGAAGGGAGTGTTGGTTGTTTGTGACATTGACCGGATCAGAGACTCTGTATCGACTGTACACTCCGCATTCCCGTGCCAACACAAACACTTTACACACATCGAGACGTTACTGTTCAACTACAGCTCCAAATCACCCTTTTTACATCTGTACAGTATGTGGATTGAAGTGAAAAACTATTTTTCCAGCATGGAGCGAAGTCAACTTGGGTTCTCCAACAATTGTGGCTTACTTCCAGTTTCCTGGGCTATGTTCCAAATGCCACCTTCCTCCCTTATTCTCTACGCTGTACAGTCCAGTGCCCTGAGCGGCTCTGTTTAATTACAATTATGACATCATTGCCTAATCACTATTATTTAAACTCACCGAACTGTTAGATTATGAGTCTGTGGAATCAGGCATGCAGTAAGTGTCGACAAACACAATGCTATCTGTAAAGATTTTGTCGTGTTCGTGTTCACAAACGAATGAATTTATGACGAGTTGTTACTTATCCACCATGACAATAAAATCTGATACAGATCTGTTCTTCTCCACATTATATTTTTTGTCGAATACCTTATTATTCAGAAACGTGTGTATCACTGATACATTTGACACCTTTCTCATTCCTTCAGAAATATTAGCTGCAATTTAAGTCAGAAATATTATTTACACTACAAAAAAATTAGCAAGTAAAGACCTCTTGAGAAAAGGAAATGTTATATAGTTCATTATGAGATTGTTATATAACCAATTTTAAAAAGAATATAAAAAAAGTTCAATATATTTTTTTATAAATGTATTTGCTATTTTCATGCTCAAATGGGCTGATCACGTGGCAGCTATCGAGAAATAAACAGCTGAAATAAGTAAAATGTAGTGACAAAATGAAACTGTTTTAAAAAATAACTAGAAATAGAATTATAGTAATAAGTAATAAGCTTATATTTGTTTCAAATGAATTAAGGGGAATCTAATTAAGAGAAATATTAGATGAATTTCCACATTTAAGATATTATTACTTTATAAAATGTTCAATTCAGTTCAATTCAAGTTTATTTGCATAGTGCTTTTTACAGTTGATATTGTCTCAAAGTGGCTTTACAGAACATAACCATAGAACAAAGGGTAATATAAAGAATGATATAAAGATTAATAGAATACAAAATTCAAGATTAATATTAGATATATTTAAATGTGTATGTATTTATACCCACTGAGCAAGTCTGAGGTGACTCAGGCAGCAGTGGCAAGAAAAAACTCCCTAGAATGGAAGGAAGAAACCTTGAGAGGAACCAGACTCAAAGGGGAACCCATCCTCATATGGGTGACAGTGGAGGGTTTGATTATAAATATACAGTCTGACAAATGTTGTATTAATGTAAAAGACCACATGGAGTTCACATCTCCTCTATAGTATCACAGAGTCTAACTGGAGCTGTTAGATCTCTAGATGCCTCAGGATTCTCACAGAGTCGGCCTCATCTCGTAACGTGTTAGAAGACTAGTTACTGTAGATACATGGGAGCTAAACCATTAAGAGACTTGTATGTAAGTAGCAGCAGATTGTAATCAATTATAAACTTAACAGGTAGCCAGTGTAGAGATGATAAAATTGGGGTTATATGATCATACTTTCTTGTCCTAGTAAGAACTCTAGCAGCTGCATTTTGGACTAGCTGTAGCCTGTTTATTAAGGATGCAGGACAACCACCGAGTAATGCATTACAATAGTCCAGTCTAGAGGTCATGAATGCATGAACTAGCTTTTCAGCAAGCAGGAAGAAGGCTGTTTTTGTAGTATGGGCAATATGATTTTTAAAAGACAAGTTGCTGTCTAATATAACACCCAGGACTTTACTGTGGAGCTACTAGTAACAGTAAATATATTTTTTTTGCAGTGAACTTACATTTTTAATCTTGAATAAAGCTGTGTGTGTGTGTGTGTGTGTGTGTGTGTGTGTGTATGCTTGCATGTATGATTAATTACAGCTTTTGCGTTCTAATAGATAGCAGTATAAATGCAATCTAAAATTAGTTTGTTAATAGATAATAGGTTTTAAAGCTTTCAGATTAAATGGTAAATCTTTAATTAATTAATCCCGATAAGAAAACATTGATCTCAGCGTATGTGGTTTATGTAACTGTGAAAATACATTAATATAGTAAATATCTTCCAGAAGTTCTTTTAAAAGCTATCACATCACATTCAGTTCTGTATTTGTGTAAATTCCACCTTAAAGCTACACATGACCCTCAGTGCCTTTTGGAGTTCACAGTACAAGCCAACTCTCGCTTCTCTTTCTGGACGATTTTCCAGTGATGAGTTCTCAGACCAGTTCTTATTCTCACCATGACTTAATCAGAACTCAGTGTCCAGCTGTGTAACATTGAATTATGGGTCATAAAACCTGTTTTTTTAACATGATATTGTGGATGAAAAACAGCGAGAGCAAAAACAGAATTAAAGTGGAACACCAGAAGCTTCTGGAAAAAATGAATGCAATGAGAGGGAAAGTTTTTTGTGACTCTGTACGTGACTAGCAAAGACTACATACATGCTTGACATATATTACAGTATTCTAGGTTAGACTGCACTCTGATTAGGGCCTCTGATTGGCCATGCATTTTTAAAGGGCTGAAGATGTTTGGTCAAAAATGATGCTTAAAAAAAACACAGGTTTTAGATCACAGTTGCTAAATTAATTTCAGGGCTACTGATCTGAATCTGAACGCAAACTCACACCTGCTGAGCGGCGCACAACAACCTTCCTTCCGTTTAATCCCCAAAACATACAACATACACATTAAAGTGAACATGATTCATGTGTGTGACTTTTTTTTACCATATATGGAAATTTGGTGATTCTATTTAAAAATAATGCAGGCAGGCATGTCAGTAATTCCATATATGGAAGTTTGAGTCTGATTATGTAAATACGGAAAAAGTCCATATGTGGGAATGTGTGTGTTCTTGAGTTCATATGTTAAAAAAGGCAGCTTTGAGTGGGTGTGTCTTGTAGACCATACATGAATATACACATTGTGGGTATATATAAAATCTGAGCTTTAAGTGGGCGTGTCTTAGAGTCTATAGTTGTAAATGTGGTGAATGTGGTGTGTGTCTTTTATTCCATATATATAAAATGAGCACAGTTCTCTCTGGGCATGTCTTTAAGGCCATATGTGAGAATGAGTCCATGTGTGGGAATGAGAGCAGCTCTCTCAGTGGAGATGTCTTGGAGTGCATATATAGAAATATAGGTGTGTCATGAACTCCGTATATTGAAATGTGTGTGTTTATGAGTATATTTGTAAAAATTCAGATTTATCTTCGATCCTATATATGGAAATGTTGTGTCTTTGACTATATATGGGTATTTGGAGTCCATATATGGAGGATGGATCAGTTGTGAGTAGGTGTGTCTTGGAGTCCATATATGGGCGACGGATCAGTTCTCTGAATTGGCCTGCTCTTAGTCTACTTTATATCTGGAAATGTGAGTGTGTCTTTGAGTTCATATACATATAGAAATGTTTAAGTAAGAAGCAGTGGGTTTTTGACATTCATGCATGTGAACTTTTACAGATGTTGTTAGCCAGCATGCTAGCCCACACTAATATGACAGACTGCTGGGATTGACTCTGAACACTCCGGCTGTAAAATGAAGAGAGACAGAGGGGGGGACAGAGACAGGACAGAACACGGACATGTAGTTAAACACAGAGTCAGCATCGCCCTGCCAACACAAACACCGCACTCGAACACGTCTGTTTTCATATCGACGTCTCTATGGTCACCGAACGTCACTCGGGTGTCATAAGGTGTAATAATCTGTCTTCACTCGGGACAGAGTTCTGCTAAATCCACTCAGACCTGAACCAAATACCATCTGTGCACTCCCCAAGCACCACTGACACTAGTGACTAAATCTTGGATGGGGATCAGGAGCATAAAAATGTGTGCTGGTCCGAGACGGACGTGTCAATCACGTGAGTCACTCTGGTTTATGATCAATCACATGGGGTGAGAACAGGAAATGAAAATACACTCTAATTGTTTATGAGGAGTGTGTGTAAGAACAAATTTCTACACCGTACAAACCACACATATACACACACTATTCTAGTGAGCCAGCAAGCAGTGATTGTGAAGGTAAAGGAAGGTAATCGCATACACTAACTTCTAATCTTTCTAAAGGGGTTCTAGCAGAGATACAAAGAAAAGAAAAGTACACATGCTGTCCACACACTTGCTCTGTCTTTCATGTAAAAGTGTAAAAAGTGAGTCAAATTTTAATCTGAGATGTTTAACAACGATTAGAGATGTGAGTGTGTGACAGTTTAACATCACTCCTCTGGGCTTTACAGTTATAATTTCCGAATTAATTATAGATCTCATCAGAAAGCACAAAGCTCATATATCAGAAGCACATCCGACTCCACTGGCCTCATTTCTACTGCAGCGATAAAAATAAAAGCTGAAAAAAAAACTGTCAGAGTCGCAGTACGAGCTTTACAAATTAAAACATTTCACTTTCTGTTCTTTACTGTTTCTGTTAATATGTTATGTGGTTTTATTTTATGTTCTTTTATTTTTACAATTAAAATAAATTAGTTAATTCATTTATGTATTCACACATTTCTGATCACCTTAATGTGTTGACATGTTGCTGCTTTTCCTGTGATTTTTCTTGTGATCCTGGACACGTGTGCGTGCGCACTTGTGTGTGTGTGTGTGTGTGTGTGTGTGTGTGTGTGTGCACGCAAAAGAAATTGTCCTCGTGTCCTTGGCTTGTTCCTTTCTCACAGAGTCCGAACAACGTTCCAGGAAACATGAATGAACAAATGGAAAGAGGAAAAACCCACATTACAGTTCTGTGTGTGTGTGTGTGTGTGTGTGTGTGTGTGTGTGTGTGTGTGTGTGTGTGTGTATGTGTGTGATTATTGTCCCCATTATGATAGAAATACGAATGAATACAAATATGATAGCTTGAATTTAGATTGCCTGACTGTTTACTTTTGCTCCATAAGAAAATTCTGCACCATTATTTTATTATTTTATTATTTATATATATATTATTTATATATTATGCTTTTATTATACAACTACTACTAATAAAAATTATATTAAAGGTAAGGGTTCAATGTGGGGGGGCACGGTGGCTTAGTGGTTAGCACGTTCGCCTCACACCTCCAGGGTCGGGGTTTGATTCCCACCTCCGCCTTGGTTTCCTCCCCCGGTCCAAAGACATGCATGGTAATTTGATTGGCATCTCTGGAAAATTGTCCGTAGTGTGTGTTTGCGTGAGTGAATGAGAGTGTGTGTGTGCCCTGCAATGGGTTGGCACTCCATCCAGGGTGTATCCTGCCTTGATGCCCGATGACGCCTGAGATAGGCACAGGCTCCCCGTGACCCGAGGTAGTTCGGATAAGCGGTAGAAAATGAGTGAGATGAGTGAGTAAGGGTTCAATGTCAATGTGAACATTATTCATCTACAGCCATTCTTTCTGTCTTGGAGTTTCTTTAGTTCTGGAGTTTTAATGGTTGAGAAGTCATAACAGTTTCCTGGATTCATCAAGAATACCAATGTATGAAGAAGAAGAAGAAGAAGAAGAAGAAGAAGAAGAAGAAGAAGAAGAAAAAGAAGAAGAAGGAGATAGAGGGGGAAGAGGAGAAGAAGGAGAATGCAACAATAATGCTAGTATTATTCATAGTACACTAGAGTAATACAATATAATTGTATATATAAACGTTGTATATATAATCTGTCATTTTTGACATAATACAATGAGTTACAAATATTATTTTTAACATGTTCACAATACTACAGTAATAATATCTGCGAAAGCAAATAAACAAATAAATAAACAAGCAATAATATAACATCGAGACAACTGAAATCATATACTTCATATAGTATCATATACTATTAAAAACTTCTATTAGTTTTGGCTCTCATTTTTATTTTTATTTGTTTTCATCAGTTTCATACCTAAAGTGACTATACCTTTGATCATGATAAGTAGCTAATGCTCTTTTACCAGTTCTAGCTAGCTCAGACAAGACACACGTGAATAAGGAAAATATATATTTATTATTTATCAATATATACAACAAAAAGAAAAAAAGGCTTATAAACATTACAAATATAATGACTGAAAGAATCTAAGCATGGTTGAAAAGAAATTAATTTTTTTTTACTCTAGTTTGGAACAACACACACACACACACACACACACACACACACACACACACACACACACACACACACACACACTCATTTCTTCCTGCATTTAGTCATCTATGATTTGCAGGTTTGTTCATGTCCCCGCCCCCAATCTCTTGTGATTGGGTGCTGAGGTTGTGTTGATATGAGTGTGGCATAACTGAAGATCAGAGTGTAGATCAGTGAACTCTCTGATGGACGCGGTATGAACACAGGGATGGACCAATCTTTGAAAAAAGGGGTGGAGCTTGTAGTAGATAACAGACAGAAGAGAAGTTTTCTGTGAGGAGACATTTAATTAACATTTCTGGAAGGAGTCTCCAGTGTCAGCGGTTTGTGGCCATCAGAATTAACATTAAGGTTTCTGACATCTTCAGGACAGAGGAATTCCCACTGCAGTTTCTAGGTAAAAAGACATGCTGCAATATTTATATGTTTTTATGTCTTATTACTTTCAAGAGAATGAAGAGAGGCTGGCGAGGGAAGGACTGATGGTGAGAAAAGGAACTAACTTGATTTAGTGGCCTACCATAACATTAAATGTAACTGGAAATGGATAAAAACCATATGAGGTGTCATTTCTTATTACATAAAAAACAACTTTAGATCAGGATTGATCATTTCACCAAATTCACACGCAATTATGACGATGTAATACTGTATCGAATCCAAGGTCACTGTGAGAAAATAATCACTAATACTGAACAGGATTATCACCCAGTAACAAACACACACACACACACACACACCCCAGTGGAACAGTCTCTGTATTACAGTAAAGGCCAGGAGCTAAACGGTGGAGATCTATAAATTGCGGTTCTTATTTTCTCTGTAATGAAAGTGGAGCTGCTGGCGGTTCTGGCATCATTTTATCCAAGCACGGAAATCACTCACAGACTCTGAAAACGTTCCATACGTTTCCCTGCAGTGTATGTGTTATTGCCACTGACGTTCTGAATTACAGAAGCAGAAAAAACTCTGAATAATGCTGACCTTCAGAGTCAGACCTGTTTCAGACACTGATTCTCTGCTTGCGCCTCGTTCCAAACAGGGATCCTCATGGGTTCTCTGTGTAATGGTTCTGCTGGGAGCATTTTGAATGTGTAGAGAAGCACAATATACAGAACGAGGTATGTCTGTTATCTTTATTTTTCTGTTTGTAACTCATATTATTTGGTCTGTGACTGAACAGGTGGTGACACTGAGCAGTAAACACTATGCACTGATTATAACTGTGTGTGCTGATGGTAATACTCACAGCTCCATCACGCACACGCACACGCACACACACGTCTAACTGTCTGTGTCTTTCTGTGTGTATGTGTTTGTCTCTCTACCTGCCTGTCTCTCTTTCTGTCTCTGTCATTCTTTCTCTGTGTTTGAAAATGTTTGTGTGTATCATGCTGTTAGCAACAAGTTTCCTACAGCTCAAAACACCACAAAATACTGCAAGATGTTGGCAAATCCATCATCTTGTCACTAAGAGCACACACACACACACACACACACACACACACACACACACACAGCAAGATCTGTTCAAACACACTCCTCCATGTGTCCCTTATTAACAACACACCATCACAATGAGTCTCACATTCCATTTGGTTGTCCTCAGACATGCCCACATCCAGAATACAGGACTAGAAAATAGGATGCAGAGATTAAACCCTTTATATCTAGTGATAAAATAAAATGTTTATCAATGTTGATAAGATAGAGAGACAGATAAAGAGTCATGTCAAGTCAAGAAGCTGTTATTGTCATTTCAACCATATATAGTTGACATAGTGAAATTAAACAATGTTCCTCCAAGACCATGGTGCTACATAGAACAACGTAGAGCTATGGACTGAAAGTAAGTTGTCCTAGCCACATAAAGTGCAACGTGTGCAACCTAGTGCAAACAGTGCAAGACAAAAGACAATGCAGAAAGACAATGCAAAACACTACAAAAAAGATAGCGACGACCATTGTGCAATCTGAATGTTGTACAAAAAGTTGCGCAAAAGTTTAGAGTTGTAAACATTGTGCAAAAGGAAAAAAACTGAATGGAAAAAAGAAGACATAAAGAGACAAACAGAGAGACAAACTACAAGGGACAGAGACATACTGCAAGGCAAAGTGACATGGTACATAGACAGCTAGCTCTAAAAGGGAGCAGAGTTGACCAAACAGTAATGCGCTTATAAACTCACACACACACACACACACACACACACACACACACACACACACACACACACACACACACACACACAAACTTAATTGAGAAGGAGAGAGATTTTGAAAGGTGAAGCTAAGGATTCCTCCAGGAACATATGCATTTATATTGAGATCACATGACACTTTAATTACACAGGTTGACAACATTCAGCTAATTATGTGAGTAATGATGGCACCAAAACTAATTTAGGGGTGAATACTTACGCACATCCAAAAATTTTTGAAATCCCAATTAAGTCCTTTTAGGTAATTAAAAATCAGTTCATAGGGGTAAATACTTATGCACAGCACTGCACAATGTACGTACGTAGCAGTCATGCAGTGAAGTCATCAGTCAGTGTGGATATTTATCTTTAGATCCACTCGGTTTCATTCGGCTGTGTTTCATTTCACTCTTGATTTGTGGTGATGACACTTTTCCACTTTCAAACCCTTCTGATTAATTTAGCGTGTTTTTGCGATGTCAACACCCATGTGTTGTTTGATATCATTCAAAAAACGTTTTCCCTGTAGTGCCTGGCTCTGCTCTTTCAGCATGTGCTCAACACATTTACATTCACTTCCTGTATGACATTATTGTCTCACTACATTTCCTCTAACAAAGCAGCCAATCTCACAGTGTGGCAGTTAAAAATGACACTAGGATAATTCTGGGATAGACTGGAATCCATGTGTCATGTCACACCTCTGACATCACATGACCATTGCTGGACAGGGGATGATGGACTATTACTGTCGTATCTTATCTGTTTTTGTCTGTTAGAAGAGGTTTATTTATTATTTATGGAAGGAGTCTCCTGTGGCAGAGCTTTGTGACAGCTAAAGCTAAAAAATAGGTGAAGCTGCAACTTTTCCTAACTTTGGTGATATCTTCAGTTTACGCTTTGCATTTTCTCAGTAACATAACAAGCAGCAGTATTTTGGATTATTAAGATCAAGAAGGAGAAAAAGGAGAAGCTGGAGAAGGACTTACTGTTTGTAGTGGCTATAACATCAGTATGAACAGGAACTTCAAGAAATTAAATATAATTATAAGCTATAAACATATTATGTCATTCATTAATAAATTAAATATAATCACTGATAAATTACTGGAGTAACACTTGGGGTTGTTTTACAGACTAGTTAACCTTAGGATGGTAAAAGTAACTCTGCTTCATAATACCATATGATTCATAATATCATATACATACACACAAACAGACACACACACACACACACACACACACACACACACACACACGCACAGACAAATATTATTTAATTAGCATGCACTTACATAAGGTTATATTATTATTATTATTATTATTATTATTATTATTATTATTATTATTTAAGTTATTTAATTGTGTGTGTGTTTGTGTGTGTGTTTGCTTGCATATATGATTAATTACAGCTCAATGCCAGATAGATGCACTGATAATCTGATAATCTCTCTCATTCATCTTCATTCATCTTCTTCCATCAAGACTGTCAGTATTCTCTCTCTCTCTCTCTCTCTCTCTCTCTCTCTCTTTCTCTCTGTCTCTGCCTAACATACACAGACACACACTTGATACTGAACCTCAAAGTGTTGATTACACACATGCATGCCTCAGGCTCATTTATTTGAACAGCTTGTAGTCAGGAATACACACACACACACACACACACACACACACACACACACACACACACACATACACACACACACACACACACACACAAAAATAGACACGTTTTAAAACATTATTAACAGTAAACACTAATTACTGGCTAATATATATTATTCAATAAACATCACAACAGCATGAGGTAGTTCACTGATATTCAGTACAACCGCATGAGTAATACTGCTTGTATACAATAGTTCTATAAACAAGAATTTAACACCAGTGATTGACTTTTTTTAATGCCAAGGTTTAGATGTAACTATTTTTCAAAACATGAGATTTGAGTACTTATATTTGAGATTTGAGTACTTTGAGTATTTGTATTTTCAAAGTGAGAACTAGTATAAAAATTGCATGCTGACATTTTCACCCACGGAAAAATGTTCTCACATTGACAATACAAATACACAGTTTATTTACAAAGTATTCAGATGAGCTTGTACAAGATCTCAACATGTGCAACATTACATCCATACCTGTCACAGCTGCTTGTTGCCATGCAACACAAGGTGACTGACTGACAGCCAACAGTACGTGAAGCTACTGTATAGGTTCAATGTAAAAAAAAAGTTAAAAAAATTTAATTCTAAATTTATGTTAATACACAAAAAATAGTGAAATGCAACTTTTATTTCTATCACTGGGATAATGAGATACTGGTTTCACATCTATATCAACATAACACACGAATCATGGATATAGATATAAAGTTGTGACACATGAACGTTGCACACTCACATATCCTGCATGACAGGTTCAGACAGCTATAGGTGACACAGATGAGCACAGCCAGTAAAGACTGTAAGACAGTGCATATGGAACAAACATTATAGACTGCTGATGGTACAGACAGTGCAAAGGTTACACTGGCACAGGCAGCACAGACAAGACAGACAGAAGAGATGGTACACACTGGCACGAGCAGCACAGACAACACAGATAGAGCAGATGGTCCACACTGGCATAGGCAACACAGACAGTGCTTATGGTACAAACATTATAGACTGCTGATGGTACAGACAGTGCAAAGGTTAAACTAGCACAGGCAGCACAGACAAGACAGACAGAGCAGATATTACACACTGGCATAGGCAACACAGACAACACAGAAAGAGCAGATGGTCCAAACTGGCATAGGAAACACAGACAACACAGAAAGAGCAGAGGGTCCACACTGGCACAGGCAGTACAGACAGATAGATGGTCCACACTGCCACATGCAGTACTGACAGAGCAGATGGTCTGCACTGCCACATGCAGTACTGACAGTGCAGATATTGCAGATAGTACAGGTAGTTCAGATGGTGTACACTGGCAGACGGAATAGACAGTACAGACAGGATAGACAGTACAGGCAGTGGAGATGGCACACACTGGCACAGACAGTACAAACAGTACAGATAGAGCAGATGGTATATGCTGGCACAGACAGCAGACAGTTAAAGCAAAAGAGGGGGTTACTGATGATACAGATCTGTGATATAATACAGACAGATACAAATGCGTGAGGCAGTGGACAGTATAGCAGTAAATTTCTGTTCTCACCAGGAGAGGGAACGTTAAAATGTAGAATTATCCTCCAAATTCATCCTGTCACTACTTTCCTCAAAGTTCCTCTGAGCGAATAAACATTTCCTAAATCCTTCTTACACATGGAGCTGTCATAAATCACACACACACACACACACAATGAGTTTATCGTTGTGAGAGGGTTTATATGATGTAAACGGTGGAGAGAGTGAGTGAGTGAATCCAGATGTGTAACGTGAGACTGCAGCAGTGAACTTACTGTTCAGTGGAAAGCTAGCGTAGCGTAGCGCTATGCTCTGTAAAATCAGCTAAAAGAATCATGACAGAAGTAAATAGGGTTTTTTACTGAAACATAAATGAAATAAAATACTCTGGACTTCAGTGCTCTCGCTCTCAGTGAGAGAGATTAATAAACCTCAAAACCTTAGAGATACATGGAAAAGAGTCACTGGCAAAGAGAATCACTTAGCTGATAGCTGATAACTAGCAAGTGAGCTAGTACTCTACAATAATACACACACAGCTTAATCCAGACCTATATGTCAATGTTACTGATAGTGTAGCAATGCATTATGGGTAATAGACCACACTTGGTCATAAGGTACAAGCTTGTAATGTGCAGTTCATAAACATTTGAATCGCTTTAAAACAAATCTATAAATATGTAGATGAAAAAAAAAGCAGAAGGGAAAATGTATGTACAAATATAATATGTATGCAGAATACTATAAGCATATTGCTTAAGGGAGAGAGTACAGTAGGTAAGGGAGAGAATTTTACAAAAAATAATAAAACACAAAAAGCTGTCAAATTTGTCTGAAGCTCTCACCAGTGCAGCCATCTTAAGGCACACAGATCCGGATTTACTTGGCCTAAGTAACGTACTAATGTACATTAATTTGCCCTGAGTGGTGTACTAACACAGAGTACACTAAAGAGGCGAGATGTGCTCTCCGACCTACAGGAATTTAGGGTTTATTATATAGAACATCCATACTGTTACAACATAAGGAACAATTGTGAACAGCCGAGACTCCACACGAACAGTCAGAAAAAATGAGTCACTAATTACAGTCATTTCAGTATTTTCTCAGTAATTTACTGACACACGAGGGAAATGTTGATGTTCTAGATGATTCTGACTTGTTTCTGCTCTGATTGTGACTCTACACTGTGTTTGAGGATATTTTATCCTCCTCCTTTTTCAAAAATATCTCCATCCACACAAAATATAAACAGAAATTGAAAGCGCTCACATGATTCCATCGGCTTGGTGACGGTATGTCATAGGCTCATACATCAAATGCCTCAAGAAAAAAATCGAGAGAATCGAGATTCAGAAAAGGAAAAATAAGGAAAAAACACTGATAAGGATAAAAGATCTAAAAGTTACAACTTCAAACATGCAGATTAAAAGAGTATGTGGAATGAGGTGAAGCTCCTGCTTAAGATGCCACCTGAATACAAAGTGTACTTCTAGATCTGATCCTAAATATGATTATTCTCAATGCAGTTTGTACTGAGGCAATATAGCACTGATCATATTCTGTCTCCTCCACCAAAGGAGTAATAAAACAAAGCGTCCACGATGATCCAAGTCCTAGCACATTCATAACACACAAAACATACACAAAAGACATGTGGAGGTTCACCCTGTTCCGTTTTCCAAAAATATACAAGCTTACACTTAGCATTCATATTTCTGGTTGCTAAGCAACAGTGTTGTCCCAGCTTTAACCACTTGTACAGCTGCATGAGTTCCAACTGAATTTGAAACTGAATGTTACTAGAACATCTGAGAACCTACACCATGTTCTGTTACTGATATGATGATGATCAGTGAGATAAAGAGGAGGAAGAGGACAAAGTGAAGAAAATCAAGCATGGCAAATCATTGGACACAGGAAAATGATGTGTGAGTCATTCAGCAGTAATGTGTAATGTTCACACACACATGGCCAAACACAACTGATGACAGAATGTGTGCACTGTAAAGCAACACACACACAGACACACACATACACACACACACACACAGACACACACATACACACACACACACACACACACACACACACATTTCTGGGAAAGTGTTTCATGGAGCATTTGAAATAAGTTTTGTCAGAAGGTTTTTTTAGGGTGTATTCTGATAGTTTCCTGGACATTATTGTGATAGTGCCTCTGAAACATCTCAAACACAATTAAACACACACACACTTTGTACAACTGCACAGATTATCAAGCTCAATTTAGCCGCCACTGCTCATTTACCTCACGCCGTGTTTACAGCCAGAACAATCTCCCTTTATTCTCTTTTTCCAACCAGATTATTTAATGTAGTTTAATGTGTGAGTGCGTGTGTGCATATGTGTGTGTGTGTGTGTGTGTGTGTGTGTGTGTGTGTGTGTGTGTGTGTGTGTGTGTGCATGAATGTGTGTGTGAGTCTGTAAGGCAGCCAGCAGTGATAAATATCTATGAAAGTGTAAAAACATGCAGTCGTGTTGCCTGACTGATCTGCAGTGTCTCCACTAAAATGTTTTTCATACTTTAAGAAAAGTGGTTTAGAATGTTGTTGCTGCTCTAGTAATGATGGTTCTTTTCATCAGTTCTTTTAAGTTAATTATGAATAGTGTGAACATTTTTATTCCATGTAAGTGAATTTTTATTTTAATGTTTTGGGACAAAACTATTGTTTTAATTCTTTGTTGTTGTCATTTTTGTGTATTTGTAGTATGTTAACACTGTCACCACATGATAGAACATTTTATTGCATGTGTTTGAATAAATGTGTGTGTGTGTGCGTGTGTGTGTGTGTGTGTGTGTGTGTGTGTCTGTGTGTCTGTGTGTGTGTGTGTGTGTGTGTGTGTGTGTCTGTGTGTCTGTGTGTGTGTGTGTGTGTGTGTGTGTACACTTTTGACACAGGATTAACGCACCGGATGCTTCTCCTTAAACAATTATTTAAGTGAACTGTGCATTAGGGGGTCTGTGTGTGTGTGTGTCTGTGTGTGTGTGTCTGTGTGTGTGTTTTACTGGGTGATAATCCTGCTGAGGTTTAGTGATTATTTTCTCATAGTGACCTTGGATTTAAGATGTCTTTACACAGAAGTGAAGTGATACATCAGCAACACTACATAGACAGTTTAGTGTGATTTTGCTGAAGTGAGCAATCTTAATTTTTTGTATGGATTAAGGAATATTCTTACTTTGCCTTGCTGCCATTCGGACACACACACACACACACCATGGAATCACTCCCAGACATCTGACCTCTGACCTCTGACTTAGCGTGACCCTGACCCTAGAGCACAGGATTCAGAGCACTGATGAAAATCACATTTATCTCCAAAACGTCTCGCCCGGGTCACACCATCAGCACGCAGCACACATGCTACAGCCCAGCGCACATGTTTCTGCTGGTGCACTCTCCCATAATGCCTTGCTTTCTCTAACACACCACACTGCACTCAGCTTTCTTTCTGGTCAAGTAATTTAACCTCTCCACTATTGCTCCATCTTCATCCTCTCATCTGTTCCCGCATCCTGTCTTACCTTTATCTTTTCATTTTTATTTTCATCACTTTTCCCTACTTCTCTTCATCTCTTCATTATGACTTCTTCTTTTTGCTATATAACTTCTTACTTTCATTGTTTGATCCGTATTTCTTTTCTACCCTTTTCCATTTCTCTCCTCTCTTCATCCTTTGATCCATCTAATCTCTTTCCCCCTTAACCCTTCAACCTTTCACCTCCTCCTCTCTTCATCCTTTTATCCTTTCTGTTCTTCTTTCATTCATCTCATTTAAAATTCCTTTATTTCTTCATCCCTTTATCTATTCCTTCCTATCTGGTAGAAATTTGGTCATATGACCTGTAGATGAGACTTGTGTGTCTTACAGGGTGTGTTCCAATTCTGTCACTGAATCACTCACTGAATTGTTCACTGAATCACCCAGTGATTCACTCACTGGATACCTCACTGATTCACTTACAGATTCACTTACTGCATCACATATGAAAATTACTGTGGTATAAAAACTAATTGTTGATTTGTTATTTCAGGATGTTACACTGTTATTAAAATATAATTTTTAATTTGAGGTCACAGCCTCTCTCTCTCTCTCTCTCTCTCTCTCTCTCTCTCTCTCTCTCTCTCTCTCACACACACACACACACACACACACACAAACACACAAACAATCTGCACTGGGATTTTAGTGATTTCTGTGATTTTTATGCTCAGCGTCTCGGTTCTACTCGGCGCCTCTGTTCTACTCGGCCATGAAGCAGCGTCTCAGAGTTTCCTCTTTTCCTGTAAACACTTTTGTGTAATTCAGGTGATTAAAAGCCTGCACGTGATTGTCTACCGATAAAAAAATCAACAATCCTGGCTATTTATGGTCCCCCAAACATTCCTGACACACGTGCATACACACACACACACACACACACACACACACACACACAATTCTATATATATTTATGGAGCTATATGTATTGTGTATAGTTCTTGTATATACATATATGTATATGATTGTATATGTATATATATATTTCCATTTCACCTTCAGAAAGCATAAAGTAATTAACAGTAAATCCTTGGCATGTCCCAGAAAAGAATTCATGCTGTGTAGTGCATTATTGGTAATATACTGTGTTAATACATAACATTTTATCCAACTCTATGTTTGCATGTGTTTTTTTTTTTTCACATTAAGTTTTCTCTACGTATGATGCCTTTCTCACAGTTGGAACAAAACGAGTGTATGTTAGTACACTTCAACTGCTTTTCATTAGCCCTCGTTAGTGACTAAATCTCTTTAATGCCAGGATATAATAACTCTCCAGATTTAATAGCTTATTTACTTTTTCTCTCTTTCTGACACTCAACAGGACAATTTAATACCTTCTTACAAATATAAAGTTTGAGTTTAATTAGGCTCACTATGCTCAGCGTCAACTGGTCACGACACGAGAGTGAATATGTTCCAATTATCTCTTAATACCCTTAATCACTAAATAACCTTAAAACACAACCATGGAACAAGCATAGAAACCTACTGCTGCTTCTTTGTGCCTCTGAGACCTCAAGCTACTATAAATAATAAATAATAAGAAGAGAAATATTTACAGACTCATCTTAAGAAATGTTAATCACCAGGTGCAATAGATTGAGTTTCATTAGCATAAATGTACAAAACATGGTCTTCATATACGAAGATTTTAATATTCATCTTCCACACAGTGATCAAGAGGTCATAACACAGTTGCTGTTATTTTTAAAACACAGGAATATTGAGATAATGAATTTAGCGATCCATTACAAACTCTGCACGTCTGATTTTCCATCATTATCGTATTAAAAGTCATACAACCATGAGTATCTTAACTAATAAATCAAACTAATTATTTGTGTTATAGCCGGTAAGTTTAATAATTAGCTGTTAAATACTGTAAATATGTGAAAATGTTTTATAGTCTCAGAAAGGGATGACACACTATACTGTAGGTCTTGCATATGGAACAGTGTGGTTGGTCTTGTAATTAAATATGCACATATATTAAACATGTCCAGAACACACAGAGTCTTTCTTACTCGCCACATCCGTCTGCATTTCCTTATTAATCGATGTCTCTGAGATAAACCGACCTCCCTGAGGAGGAGTAATGTCTGAACTCAAGTTTTAAAGTCAAGCTTCTCAGCTGCACTGACATTCTGAGACTGAAAACAGCTACAATATTGAAAGATTATTTGATGATGAGCTATTTGGATGGATAAGGTTTACATAGAGCTGCTGTATGTGTGTTTGTGTATGTGTGTGTGTGTGTGTGTGTGTGTACTAAAGAAAATCATGGCAATCCATCACATTCATCATCTGATCTTCTAATCCAATGTGGCAGCTGTATGTGTGTGTGTGTGTGTGTGTGTGTGTGTGTGTGTGTGTGTGTGTGTGTGTGTGTGTGTGTGTGTGTGTGTATATGCCATATCTGGCGAGTATTTAAACTCTAGTGTGTAGTGTGTATTGTACAGAAAAGCCCTTGGGCGAGGGAACAGAGTGTTGCTAAGGAGTGAACAGGAGAGCTAGATTAGTGCATGACCCCTGAGCTGTCAATCATGAGTCACATGGCCCAGCTTAACGAAGGACAAACAAACAGTGGATCTGAAATTTTGTCCCTGCATGGAGCCCCGCCTCAGCACCAATCAACGCCAGATGTGTTTGTGTGTGTATGTGTGTGTGTGTGTGTGTGTGTGTGTGTGTGTGTGTGTGTGTGTGGAGTCAATCCTCATTCTGGCCTTTGACCTCTGAACCTTTACTTGCTTTCTGTGAGAATGTGAGCTACCGAAGGCTTTTCTGATTTCCTGTGGATTGTAAAACATTGACAGCCCACTTTAAACAGAATGTGTGTGTGTTTGTGTGTGTGTGTGTGTGTGTGTGTGTGTGTGTGTGTGTGTGTGTGTGTGTGTGTGTGTGTGTGTGTGTGTGTGAAATGCTTTTTAACTCGTGTTGTGGAAGTTCTGATGACATGAAGTGTCCCATATGATGGATGGTCTGTATTGCAAGGACAAGGTGAGACATGAGATCTGTATGTCCCCTGCTTTAGCCTTGTAGGACTCATATTTCTGGATTTGGTTAAATTATTATTTTTATTTATTACATTAAGAAAACATTTAAGTCTAGTTAATGTCATTTATAAATAACTTTTGTGTTTTTGAGGTTTGGATTACATTTAATAAAGTGAGCAATAAAAAGGGATAATACAGTATTAAAACTACTCAGTGATGAATATGAGAACCATGATTTTAAATATAAGAAAATGGTGATTTGTGATTTCCTGTATTAAAAAAATTAAAGACCTTATTTTGAGAAGCACAGGAAGACTGGAAGGACGATGTGGCCTTTTTGCTTTCTGCCCTGAGATTTTCTGTCTCCGGATTTACAGTTTGTGGATGCTCACCAAGAATTTCTGAATTTTCTGTCCATCAAACTGCAAGTTTTTTTTTTTTTTATCTCCATCTGCAATTCGGATTGTTCCAGACCAGCCAAGCGAATCCATCCCACCAGCTGACAGCCTATACTCTATAACACACACACACACACACACGCACACACACACGAAGGCCAAGGTTTCTGCAGGATGGAGCTCATGGTTAATTCAGCGTGAGTCCGAGTGTCTTATCCTGAAGTTGAGCGATGTTCTCCTCCTGTTCATCAGTACTTTGTTTACTTTCTCTTTAAAGAACTCCAGATGTTCTCTCTGTTACTTCATAATATTAATCTACTCAATTGTTCTGTAAGTCTACTCCATTACGGTTATCCATTAGTCCATTCCGTTAGTCCATGCCATTGTTCCATTCTGCCATTCGACTCCATTTCTCCACTAAGTTAGATCACTGTTAGTGCACTCCATTACTCCACTTTGCTAGTCCACTCCATTAGTCTACTCCAACGCTCATCCATTAGTTCACTTCTTCACTCCTTTAGTCTATCCTGAGGCTAAGTCTACTCTATTAAGACTGAGGTACCTGCAAGATGGAGCTTATGGTTAATTCAGTGCAAGTATTCTATCGAGCTTCTCTCTGAAACATTTCAGTTAGTTAGTCCACTATGTTAGTCCACTCTGTTACTTCACTCCTTTTTCCACTCTGTTACTCCACTTTATTAGTCGACCCTGTTAGTCCACTCCTTTAGTCCACTCTGTTACGCCACTCCTTTAGTCCACTCTGTTACGCCACTCCTTTAGTCCATATTGTCTGTCCACTCCTTTAGTCCACTCTGTTACTCCACTGCTTTGGTCCATCCCATTAGTCCACCTTGTTACTCCACTCCTTCAGTCCACTCTGTTACTCCATTTATTTAGTCCATTCCTTTAGTCCACCCTGTTACTCCACTCCTTTAGTCCACTCTGTTATTCCATTCCTTTAGTCCATTCTATTAGTCTACTCTATTAGTTAACTGTTAGTCCACTTTATTACTCCATTCAATTTGTTCACTCCATTATTTGAATTGCTAGTCTACTTCATTAGTCCACTGTATGTTAACTCCACTCTGTTAGTCTATTCTTTCACTTCACTTCATCCTGTTCAGAAGTGTCACAGAATATGGGACTCAGTGCTGAACTTAAACTCAGTGCTGAACTCAGTGGGGAAAAAAATGAAAAAGTATGGTATGAGTTCAGCTCAGGACTTGTGTGAACTATTTGTTACATCTGGACACTGCTAAGTTTCTGGAGTTTTCCTATGAAGTGTTTAATGAGGCTTCAGGTTTTTAAATGTAAATCTGTACAAATAAACTGTGAGTGTTCAGCTGTGCTTCTTCATTTTTTCCTGTGTTTAAGTAGATTTCAGGTTTGTCTTTAATTAGTGTTAATGAATTTTCCCTGAAGGTTTATTCCTCTGTGTGTCCTTAAAGCCATAAATCTCTAACCATCTAAGATTCTTCAACAGTTCTGCTGATGGGTGAGACCTGTTCTAGTACAATACTGAGTATGAGAGTGGTGTGATGAAGCAGCATGTCCTCAGGTGTTCATTCCTCTTATAACACATCAGATTGGCAAAGATAACAGTTTTTAAATGTATTAAGCTATTACGTATTGGAATTGATGGTAATGGGATCATGAGAGTCTTATACACTATAAAGCATGACTGTTTCTGCCTGATGTAAACATTTAAACGTGTTACTTTATCCACACACGCACACACACACACACACACACACACACACACACACACACGCACACACACACGCACACACAGCCTCAAAGAAACACATTCTTCCTGTCTAAAGCAGGGAAAATGTGGCAGTAACATGACTACACTTTTTTCCCTTCTTTCTTTATCTCTTCATCTCTGAGCTCGCCGGGGGACAGAGGTGCGAGTCCAGATGTGACTGCAATTCTAGTAAATCTAATAAACCTAATGAGCAGCAGCCTGGAGAGCTGAAAGGGGATGGGTAAAGAAAAGTAGCAAGGAGTTTAATTTACATTTAGATAAAAACAAACGTTCCACAATGTCTCTTTATCCTGAATCTCCATAAATCAGTTGAAATGTATTTATTTTTATTTTGTTTATAGGTGGAGATTAAAATGGATTCATTTAATGTACATTTCATTTGAAAACTGAATTATTCACACATTTGTCAGACTCTTTATGTGCACTGTAACACAAGACATGGGTGTCACATTGAGAGAAGACTTCACTCAATAGAATATTTAATAGTGAAATTCCACGCATTATTCATATCTTATATGACGATATAATCTGTGGCTTTATTAAAAAAAAAAAATTAATTTTTAAATGTTGCCATCTTTATTATCTTATGTCAGATTGCATTTTACAGATAAGAAAAACAAACACTATTCCCTTTTTTATTTTTCATTTTTAAGTTTTTAGGTTTTAGTTAAGGTGAACTGTTAGACCCTTTTGAAAATCCCCATATCAGACACTTAAAAAAAAACGTGGCAGCATTGAAGGCAGTATATACATGCATGTGATTTTAATAATCTGAATGTGGAGCTCAAACAATCCAGCTACCGCATAGAACAACTCAGAATACAAGAAACTTTTTCCCATATAAATATCAATGTAACATTTTGGCTTTTTTATGGATGACTGATTACATGTAAATTGTGTCATTGTGTGGCTTCATACTGTATGTTTTACTCTGATGTGTGGTTTAACAGCATTTCAACATTAAGGGTGTAAACTGAGAAAATGTCAATCAATTTAACATTTAGTTCAATTAAATTATGAATCCTGACCCCCAGTAATCAGGCACAGATCTGCGACAGATGAAATCCTGTGGTGTGTGAAAAAACGTCTCATTAGAACAGGAGATGTGATACAGGGTGTGCTCCAGGGTTCACTGCTTGGCTCGCCTATGTTTCACACTCTTAATCATATCATCCAGCAAGAAAATAAACGCATGCGCACTGCCACTCCCATTACATTCCTGCGTTTACTTGCACACTGAAGTTAAAGCCTGCATGTGGCACAGATTAACAGTGCAAGTTCTTGGAGATGGAGCCAGGTTCCTCACAACGTTATCGCCACCTGAAATTCCACCAAGTCTGCATTTGTGTTTTTATAGAGTAGAACAGTGTGTGGTGGTGTATGTGTGACAGTGTTAGATCACATCCACATCTCAGACACAAACATTCAGAAAACTTTCATCAGTACTGGGTTTTAGATAACAGTGTAAAATATGTGAGACACACAGATAAACAAGCAGTTACACTTTGATTTGAAGTCTGTATTTAATTTTGGAGCTGTTTTTAGCATATAGTTTGTGTGTGTGTGTGTGTGTGTGTGTGTGTGTGTGTGTGTGTGTGTGTGTGTGTCATTGGTGTGAAATAAATTCCTGAATGATATTACATTACACAAGGACTTTTCACGTCTACTTGAAACCTTTTCTGAACTTGAAAAACTTGGGTGCTACATAGAAGCGTTAATAGCTTCCATCATAGAGACAAACTGAATAACCGTTTAGAGTGCCATAGAGTATAGTTGAATTGTCTTCCGTTTTTTTTTTTTTTTTTTTTCAGTTTAAAAATAAAACTCATTTATGAAATCCCACAATGCTCTGCAAAAAATAGTGTCTAAACCATGTACCCATAAGGCACATGAACAGAATTCAAGTTCTGGATGATAATGGGTAAGAAGGTTTCTAAACTCAGGCAGTAATTAGCTTATGTTTTTTGTAATTATTGTAGAATTTGCTTAGCTGTGTGCAGTTTAACCCAACTGTTCAGATCTATCAACTCAACACAGATGGTTACTACACAGACACTGTATTTATTCATCTCACAATAATAAGATGAACAGTGATCAGTCTGAGAGGAACAGTACATCATCACAAAGTAATGATCAGTGTAAAAGGAACAGTACATCATCATCACAGAGTACTGATAAGTCTGATAGGATTAGAGCATCACACAGTAAAGGTCAACCTGAGAGAAAAAGAACATCATCATCACAGAGTAATGATCAGTCTGAGAAAAAAGAAACATTACGAAGAGAAGAACAGTACTGTACATCATCACACAGTAATAATCAGTTGGAGAGGAACAGTACGTCATAATCACAGTAATGATCAGTTGGAGAGGAACAGTGCATCATCATCACAGTAATGATCAATTTGAGAGGAACAGTACGTCATCACACAATAATGACCAGTTTGAGAGTAACAGCACGTCATCACACAGTAATGATCCGTTTGAGAGGAACAGTATGTCATCACACAGTAATGATCAGTTTGAGAGGAACAGTATGTCATCACACAGTAATGATCAGTTTGAGAGGAACAGTACGTCATCACTCAATAATGATCACTCTGGAATTAACAATACATTAAACGGTAATCATCAATCTGGGAAAAACAGTACATCATCACACAGTAATGATCAGTTTGAGAGGAACAGTACATCACACAGTAATGATCACTCTAAAATTAACAGTACGTCATCACACAATAACAATCGGTCTGAGATGGACAGTAAGTCATCACACAGTAATGATCAGTTTGAGAGGAACAGTATGTCATCACACAGTAATGATCAGTTTGAGAGGAACAGTACGTCATCACACAGTAATGATCAGTCTGAGAGGAACAATACGTCATCACACAGTAATGATCAGTCTGAGAGGAACAGTACGTCATCACACAGTAATGATCAGTCTGAGAGGAACAGTACATCATCACACAGTAATGATCAGTCTGAGAGGAAGAGTACGTCATCACACAGCAATGATCAGTCTGAGAGGAACAGTACGTCATCACACAGTAATGATCAGTCTGAGAGGAACAGTGCATCATTACTCAATAATGATCAGTCTGAGAGGAACAGTGCATCATTACTCAATAATGATCAGTCTGAGAGGAACAGTGCATCATTACTCAATAATGATCACTCTGAAATTAACAGTACATCATCAAATGGTAATGATCAGTCTGAGAGGAACAGTACATCATTATGCAAACTGGTAACATAATAACAGAAATAGAAACAAGCACTTGATTGTGAGTGAACTGGCAGCCGATGTGCTATCATTACCATTTTATGGAGTGAAATAAAGAGAACACACTACTCTTGAACGCTGAAGTGTTTGGCTTAATTACAGCTAAATAAAAATAAAAAGCAAGAGGTGATTTTGTTTTTCTCTGATCCACATTCTATGTTCTCAGTTAAAAAGAGGGGAATCTGGGAATAAGTTTTTATAATAATTAACATACTGTAAGGGAATAAGTCACATAAAATTAGACTCTGAATAAATCTAATTTATTTATATTTTGTATTAGCTCCCTTGAATTTATAAAACTAAAAACTAAAAATGTGCTTAATTATTATAAAACACAAAGTTTGTTTCTTTTTTCTTTTTATTATTAAAATATGATTTCTCACAGGTTTTTCTATTTTAAAATAATCAGGAAGAATGAGCATTGAGGTGACTGACATCTTACTTGTGTAACCAATTTTAGCTAGCTTGCTAACAGTTTGGGCATTTTAGTGATATTAAGCTATTGGGAATGGTAGGAGGATATGGGGCTGTAAGTGGTAGAATAAAATGAGAAGTATAGTGATATGATAGGTACGGTGATGTGAGCAGTACAGTGTTGTGCATAGTACAGTGATGTGAGCAGTATGGTGATGTGACAGGTACAATCATGTGAGAGGTACAGCAAAATGATGTGAGCTGAACAGTCATGTGAGCGATATGGTGATGTAAAAGATACAGTCATGTGAGAGATGCGATGTTGATGTGAGCTGTTCACCCTCCAGCACATGGGGTCACACATTAAACTTTTCCGTCTGCAGTTTTCTGTATCTCAGAAATAATTGGCCATTATCATGCCAAACTCAGCCAAGGCTGCCAAGTCCAGCATCCTGTCTAATCACGGCGTCTGAGTCAAACTGTCACCGTAACGAGCCACTTCCACAACACACTGATGTAATAATGCAATAATATAATGATGTAATGATCCTAAAGAGCAAATATGAGCCTCTACCGGTACCAGCTATCTCAATTCTAATCAGAACTGTCTTACTGCTAATCCTAAAGTCTACAAAACTACAAGTCTACTATAATTTTTCTAATAAAAATAATTCATTTGTACCACAAATGTCACTAGGTACCAAATCTCCAAGGAGTCATTTATCAATAGAAGTGAATCATTTCCAGTCATTTTACAAGAGGTCTATAATGACTCACTTATGGAATCATATATACATGTACAGTAAAAGGAATTTAATCAAATAAGAAGCCATCTAAAAATAAGTGAGGAATCACTTACAAAATGAGAAATAATTTACATTTATAGTAATGAATCAATTGAAGAAGCATTCTGTTCAACTGTTTAACAGAATTCAAATATTGCAGAATTACTGTTTTCCTAACACAGAAATTGCCCAAAATTCCTTGTCTTCAACTGAAATTTTCTGACACTTAAAACTCATTGTGATTTTAAACTACTTTCACCTCCTTTTAATTGTTCAGAATGATCATTGTCACTCATGGCGAACGTTACCTATGTAGCTACAATTGGAATATTATCTTCTCATTTTTTTTTAGTATTTTTATTTTTTTGTGATACAATGCCACAGCTTATGTAGCTAGTTTAACTGGCTATCTCGCTAGATTCCCACTGGTTACTGGTTACTGTGTTACTCATTGAAACATGCAGTTTTTGGCTCATTAAATAGAGTAAAGTAGCAAAGCTCTAAGTATCTGCTCTATTTAAGGAACTCACACTTGCATGATTTAACATTGAGAGAACATTAACAAAGAGAAATATATTACTTTATTTACTTTTTCTTTCATAATGAGACTGGGGTAAAATTGTTTAGGTTAGCATCACCCTGGGTCCCTTGACCAAAATCATATATCAAAAAATACATCAAAACATATCAGAAAAAATAATAATAAAATATAATCAGGTAGTATAATAGTCTATTATATAGTATATTAACTGTAAAAGCTTAAAATTGTCATGACTCTGGCAAAGTTTCAGTTGTAGAAAAAATATAATAACATATATAATAATATATATATTTTTTTTTTTTCTACAGCTGAAATGCATCAGTCATACCACAGTCATGAGATTTTTAAGCTTTTACAGTTGTTAATATACTGTTTAATTTTTTCTGATATATATTCACTACCTGGTTTTAGCTAGCTTCTTCATCAGTGTGTGGTTTTGCACATGCTAGTGCAATATTTAAGATAGAAGAAGATTGGTGCAATTAATTTGGTGCAAGCTACAATTTTAAGATTTTTATTTTCAATTTTTAAAATTGCAGCTTGCACGAAATAATAATTGCACTGTAAGGACTGCTTTAATTTCACTGTACTCAGTATAGTACAGTATCTTGAATCTTGACTCATCAGCTGAGTCTTAAGATTTTTTAGAAATTTTAGAAACATGACTTTTCATGTAGGTGCAGACAGTGTTGGTGTTTTAGTGTCAGAAGAGTTAAAGTCTGAAAGTCTCGGCTTAAGCAGGGATAAAAATTCAAAAACAGTGACATCACACGATGTGAGAGCAGGTGTTGAGCGGCTGTAATTATCCTCACACTGTGTGCTCTTCAACACATGTACTGAGTAGTGTTAGGTCATATGTTTCATGTTGGCGTGTTTTCAAGTGTGAGTCGCTCTAATTTCTTCAGTGAGAATTGGGTTTAAACACAGTAAGCCATCATGCATTTCTAAACACAGCAGAAACAGAGCCCTGAGCTAAACAGCGAAACACACACCGTGACCTGCATGTGCTCCTGATTACAGTTTCACTTTGAAGATAACTGAATTGATGAATTATAAGGTTAGCATCTTTTTACGTATGAAGTTTCAGTCCAGGAAATTTACTGTGACCATTTCCTCCATAAACACTTTTTTTTCCAAAATAATTCTCGGGTTTTTTAAGGTGAAAATAGACCTACAAAAATGATCTCAGCTAATCGGCATCATTTCTTCTTCTTCTATTTCTCCTTCTTCTTCAGATACATTCCTGAAACTCAGTCAAATCAGCTCGCTAACCTGCTAACCCACTCTCTGAGTGCAGCAGCGCAAAAGGAAGAGTCGGGGGAATAAAATCCCAACCGGAACAATCCGACCATCAAATGGTTGAGTTTTGAGATTTCACTGCTTAAAAAGGAAACAGCGTCAGATTGCAGCAAATCCTCTGTGATTTCACTGATCCTCATCCAGCACTGAATTAAGAAACTTCACTCAAGACCTTAAGATGGCCAAGGGGACTTCACTAAGGGAAAATTTAAACAGTGCACAATAACAGTATTGATATGTCTACAGACTAGCTCAACTAAAAGCAAAACTATCTAAATATTACAAAATCTAATACTCTGAATGAGCTCATGACATTAGTGCTGTTAGTCTGGACACGTCCTCACATGTTTTCAATGTACCTTCATTAATAATCTTTTATATAAAAGCTACTGGTTTAAACAGATTCAAACACTATAAAAATATTCCATAATCCATATTGACACTGTTTCAGTTTTTCGTCTAAGAAAATATCTCAGTGTGTGACGGGATGAAGTCATGTGTTTATTAAGACATTACTGTAATGACACATGAACTGTTTTGTAATGGACCTTCACAGGAAATTACCTTTTAATTGTAATATTTTGCCATAAAGCGATCATAGAAGTGGTATGACTTTCTTTGAGCTGCATTCAATAGTAAAGCCATAATCATGTTGTGTTTTAATTTAATGTGTAATACTCGGTGACACGCGTGTAACATGATGAAGGCGGTTAAGATTCATGCTCGGCATTGGGCTCGGCTCGAGTGGGGTTCTGAAGAGCTGAACGTTTCCCTGCACTGCAAGCATCGGGGCAACACGACAATCTAATCACTGCCATATGACAGGATTTAAATGCAGCTCTGAGATCTGTGGTGGAGAAATTACTGCTGCGCTGCTGGAAACACTTCTTCAGGAATGTCTTGGTGCCTCAGGCGCCTCTTCACATTTTACAACCGCATTTTGCCAACTGACTGAGAGACAAATTCATGGCGATGCAGGTTGACATTCTCCTGGATGATGGAGTGCCACTCTGAGATGCTCCAGAGATGGTGGTGATGATCCCTGGTGCTCCCCGTGGAACCGTTCACAATTCACACATCAGATTTCTCACAGACCACCATCTGAAGACCTCTGATGACTCCTGCACTATAACTTTAATAGTGGAGAGTATGCAGGAGCCTTGTGCAAAACGTTGAAATTGAAATAAGTAATTAAAATAAATAAATGATTTAAACTTAGGGAACATGGAGCAGAGAGAGATTTGGAACAGGAAATGTTTCACCTGTAAACTGTAATTGCTGGAATTTTAGCATTGTTCCAGTTTTAGTAGAAATTCACTATGGAACAGATGGGTTAACACACAGTTCTTCACCACACAGTTTATACAACTCCCTGCGTGTGTGTGTGTATATATATATATGTGTGTGATCTGATAAATGGTGTCGTTAGAACCTGTGCCACAGCAGGACTAGCCCTGGGCTCTGTGCGTTTCCTGAATAACATGTTTAATATGAAAATATTATTTCATACTCTGAGTTTTTATTTGGTGATGTGTATCAGTGTTCAGACCGTTCACTCTGACCCTGCCTTTCTCTTTTTATTCCCTTTAGTGGAAACATTTATTCCTCTTTGTCAGGTTTCATGTTGCTGTAGTTTTAACCCTGCTCCACATACACACACAGACACACACACAGAGCAGGACTCCACAGTGAAATGCACTTCCACAGCGTTCTATTTAAAGAGCAATTCATTTCCTGAACACAATTTTAGCCAATCTGATATTTGGCGTGTGTGTGTGTGTCTCAATATGATACACCGGTCTCCTGCTCACTACTCAGTGTATGTGTGTTAGTGTGATACACAAGTGTGAGAGACGTTTCATCCAAATAAAACTAATCTAATGTCATACTCCTGCACGCTTCTCTGAGTTTGTGTGTGTGTGTTCTGTTCTGTGTGGGGTGCAGGTGCAAGCTGATCAGCTCCATCAATGAGTTGTGTAAACACCTCAGTATCTTTGTTGAAGCAAAACACTGTTCATAAACTAGAGATGAGATGAGTGTACAATAGATGTTTAACACAGAACAAGTGTTGGGAAGTGTAAATAACTCCTCTTGTTAATAATGGAAGGCTTAGGAATATAATCAAATATGAATAAAGTATTCAGAATAAATAAGGTATAAACACAAATATGAATAGGAGGAGATTTTTTATTTTCATGATAGTGCAAACAAGGGGTCAGGTATGAAGTGTAGAGTTCTTGTTTAATTAGAAAACACTTCTGGCTTAGGTCTCACCCACCGAGGCTAAGGGTTAAGGCTGAATAGGGACACAACGTGATTAGGAGTCTATTACAATCCTAATTTACACCAAGTTCTCTTCCATATTCTGCCATTTGTAAAAGATGTTAAAAGTGGAAGATTCATAAACTAAAGTTTATCTTTTGTGTTTGGTGCACACACACACATAACACACACACACAAACACAGTGCAGATGGATGGTTTGGTTTCAAACCTAAGTTGGGTTTCAAATACGACCCATTATTGGATGCAAAGATCCAACAGACACTTAAAGAACCCTTGAAGAAGAGTTTCTTGGGTGTATCATTACTTTATTCTTATGGATGTAACTCAGTAGGGAAATTGCTGAATTGATAATAGTAATTATCAGGCTTTGATGCAATAAAATCATTTGATATACTGGTGAAATAATTCACCTTCATTTCTGTATGTTGTCTATACGTAGCACATCCATAACAAAATCTACCTTCTACCCAAGGAAATGACTGTAAAAATAAATTCCAGCTTGTAAAATCAAGGCTTTTTGATGCAGCACTGGAGGAATGGAGGAGTTGATGAACCAGAGAAATCGTGAATATGTGAAGATTTTGAGAAAGTGACTAAAAAAACAACAAGCACAAAACCTGATGTGCTGTCGAGGTAGAAAAATGAGCCAAGAAAAATATGAACAGAGGAGAGAGTGCTGTCTGCATCATGGCTGAAATTCACTACATAATGAGCCAACTCTAGTCCGATAAAGTCCACATGCCAAGAGATCGATTTGCCAACAAGTGTTTCTGTGGCTATACACTTCAAATCCAGACACCCCCAGATTGAAAGAATGACAACTTTAATTCAAAACACATTCAGGTGTCTATCATAAGGACAGGATTTCTTAAACAATGTAAATACAACATGTGCTGAATCTGAAAACACTTCAAGACCATGTACCACACTGTTAGAACTTCTGACTATCACAGGATGACCTCAGTCACACATCACCATCCAATTTATAACCAAACGTCTAGAGTATAAAGAGTTATATCAATAAAACTAGCATAGTTGTACAGTGAATAGTGTTGCTGCCTCACAGTTCCAGGTCTCCAGAGTTCCAGGAGTGACAAAGTGGGTTTCCTTGGAGTTGTCTGGCTTCCTCCCGACCTATCAGGTGAATTGCCCCTAGGTG
Organism: Tachysurus vachellii; assembly: GCF_030014155.1. Taxonomy (NCBI): domain Eukaryota; kingdom Metazoa; phylum Chordata; class Actinopteri; order Siluriformes; family Bagridae; genus Tachysurus; species Tachysurus vachellii. The sequence continues at coordinate 32,813,158 of NC_083460.1, forward strand.
TGAGTGAGTGTGTAAATGTGTGTGTGTGGTATTGAACTGCTGTCCCATCAGGGTTGTATTCCTGTCTCATACCCGGTATAGCCGGGAAAGACTACGGATCTACCCTGACCCTGAGCAGGATAAAGTTCTTACTGAAGATGAATATATCACCATAATTATCCTGTAATTACGGACAGATTGTCCAAAGCCTGTAGATTAGTGTTGTTACCCAAACTTCCCTCTGCCATGGAAACAGATTGTTTAACGACATATTTCATCATTACATGCAATCCTGGAGGAGATGATCAGATAAAGAGGTACAGTTGACTTCATATACATGGAACGCTTTGTGTAAGCAGCTACATGTCAATGATACTGACCAGAGAATCATGAAAGCTGTTTCTTAAGATCATTCTGCACTCACTAATAACATGACTTTAGACTCTTGCTTCTCTGGGTAAGGTACACACAAAATTCACTGCTACTCTTGTACATGACTCTGGTGCATTGGAGATGATCAGCTTTCTGACTCCAGGTCAACCTTCCAGTTGATAAGTGGATATATTGAGTCAAACTAATCTGGGAGCTTGCTCATGTGAGATTACACCATGCAGTCACATCCAGATCTACATCATTGACATCACATATCAAGAATTACAATGTGAAATATTGTCATTTCAGGGGGCACGGTGGCTTAGTGGTTAGCACGTTCGCCTCACACCTCCAGGGTTGGTGGTTCGATTCCCGCCTCCGCCTTGTGTGTGTGGAGTTTGCATGTTCTCCCCGTGCCTCGGGGGTTTCCTCCGGGTACTCCGGTTTCCTCCCCCGGTCCAAAGACATGCATGGTAGGTTGATTGGCATCTCTGGAAAATTGTGCGTAGTGTGTGATTGTGTGAGTGAATGAGTGTGTGTGTGTGTGCCCTGCGATGGGTTGGCACTCCGTCCAGGGTGTATCCTGCCTTGATGCCCGATGACGCCTGAGATAGGCACAGGCTCCCCGTGACCCGAGGTAGTTCGGATAAGCGGTAGAAAATGAGTGAGTGAGAGAATATTGTCATTTCAAAGTTTCCTGTATAACAACCTACGCAATTAAGTGCAAAATCAAGCATGAATATATTTTATTCAGTTTGGATCCAATATCATTTACACACAGCTTTGATGTCCAGTATCACTAACCATAACATGGATGCAGAGGTGGGCAGTAACGAATTACATTTACTTCGTTACATTTACTTGAGTACATTTTTTGGGTAACTTGTACTTTTTGAGTATAATTAAAGATGCGTACTTTTACTCTTACTCAAGTAGATCTTTAGTGGAAAAACTTTACTTTTACTTCGCTACAATCGGCGGCGTTCCTCCGTTACTCAAATGTTAATAAATATGAGATTTAATAAATAATAATTAGTTTATATGACAAGTTTCGTGAGACGTTGGAGAGGCTGCTTCGCGAGAGCATGCTGCGCATCTCCTGCTGAAGTTTAGCGCGCCTTTAGTTGGAAGATGATGGCTGAAGCAGAGGAAGACGTTTGTGCTTTATCAAAGGCAGATCACCCGTGGCCTCAAATTAATTCTATATTTTCACTCCAAGATGTAAAAAATAATAGCTTTATAATGCGATGCATTCTGTGTGCACCAAAACAAACAGACATCGCAGCTTACAAGAATTCCAGCTCCAACCTAAAAAAAACACGTAGCGGTAAGTGTCAAAATTATGCCTATTTGATGGTAATTTGGTAACTATGGGCACTTTGACCTTAACGTAATACTACATTTCACACACTGTCTGAATGTTTTCCCTCATATAGGCTCTCGTGCAATCCTGTGAACCCTACAAACACGTTCATGAACAAACGTTCATTTTAAGAGTCCGCATTTTCATATCCATGTTCCATTAAATATATTGAATTGCATGCTGTAAGACGTTTTGCATTTATACGCAAAAGTTTTTTTTTTCACTAAAGTGTAGAACATATACAAAATAAAAACGGGATTATATTTTGTTTTATCCCTACCTAAAGAATACATGTACTTACTTATAAAATGTAAAAAAAATGTAAGAATAAAGTAAATTAATCTTAAAAGGAAGAGCAGGCACATCATTCATTTACATCATTAAACCATTAATCACATTATATATATATATATATATATATATATATATATATATATATATATATATATATATATATATATATATATATATATATATATATATATATATATATACTTCAACCTGTGTTTTATATTAGCAGAATAAAGAGACTTTTAAGGACAGGTGTGTGAAAGCTCTCCAAGTAGTTTGAAAATCAGGGGTTTTGCTTCATATCAATCAGATGAGAAGTAACTAGTAACTAACTACTTGAGTAGTTTTTTCATCGGATACTTTTTTACTCTTACTCAAGTAACTATTAAGATTGTTACTTTTACTCTTACTTGAGTAAATATTTCCATAAGTACTTGTACTTTTACTTGAGTACAGATTTTGGATACTCTACCCACCTCTGCATGGATGCCAGACATTTGTTTTTACCCAAGGTTCACCACAAACTCCTTCATCTGACCAATGTTCTCCATTATGAAAGTAATGTTATAGTGCAGGAGTCATCAGAGATCTTGTGCACTATTAATGAATTTTACACATTATAGGGCATCTACATAGTGTAGTTCACTCTTCAGAGTCCTCAGATCACACATATTAATCCAGTTTCTACAGTGATCAACAAATTTAAAACACATAAAATATACAAGCAGATTAAATTCTGAAAAATAAATAAATAATAAAAACATAAACTTGACCTCAAAACAGAACACACTTATTATTAACTAATTACTGATTTTGTACACTTACACATTATATCTATAAAATGATTAAATGTTAGTAATTCCTACTTCTTGAACAGCTTTAGGAGAGTTTAAAGCATTCTCTGAGTGTAAGCATCGTCCATGTGTTTTGCAGTCTTTACATGCATCTGGAGGTTTATTAACATGTAATAAACCTGATGGAGCAAACATGGAAGGTAGCCCAGCTGATGTGGTTCTGATTCTGCTGGAGTCCAAACATTTAGTGTGATGTCTGTATTATCTGTTGACCGGGAAGCTCCTTAACAGAGTAAAGATTTCTGATGTACTGTAATGTGAAGTGAGAGTTCCCAGCACCCAGTGTAATCTCTTACCTGGCCACCAGAGGTCTCAGACACCTATAATCACACACAGGTGTAGTACGGAATCAAAATCCCCGGCACAGATCACAGTTACTCATGTTTACTCAAGTTTTTATGTACACATCGATGTACTTGTATCATCAATGTACACTGATGGGTCCATATTTACATATAACTATAAGTATTTAAGGAAATATCCTGACTGATGTCACTACAAGGGCAGTGGTGTCACTTTTACCTTTTATTCAGAAAACATAAGTTTCTGCAAAGAAATATCTGAACCAACCACAGAAACTTTTCAGTCTCTGGGGCAGCACACGGTGAGATGTTTATCTCACAGAAGCAGCCTTGTACGGAAACACACACACATACACATGCACACACACATGCACACACACACTCATCTCACTTCACCTTCAACCTGTGAACTCTCAAACCTGTGCTGAGTTTCACATCGGAGCACAGATGCTTTTTACAACAGGAGAAATGTGAAGCTTTGCATCTCCCGAGGTCTCACTTTCCCATCTGAGCCTCAGTTTCCTCTGTTAAACACACTAAACATTTCCTGAATGTGAATCAAAGCCTTCATCGCTCCTTCTTTTCAGGTATGTTGTTCTCCACTGTGATTAAATCAGCCGGATTTTAGTGAGGTCTGGAATGAGCTATCCCACAAACCTGCAGCACAGAGTCCAGAGTCCTTTCAGGACAAAAATTCAGTTGTAAATTTAGGTGCTTTGATCTACTTAAGGAGCACCGACTACTGAAACGTATGAACTCTGATTTATAAGAAATAAGATCAGGACTCTTTTGATTTTGGGAAAGAAGTAGTAAACAGCAAACATGAAGTAGTAACAGAACATTTTGTTGCCTTCTATTAGTAAATTCCATCTCTTACCATTACAATCACCATCTCTCAAATCTTCTCTCACACACTTTACCACAGCAGCAAAGTCAAACCTGCCACCAATTGGCATTCCTTCATCACTACTGACCAATAAGTGATAAGATGGGCAGCACATCTAAATGAATAATATGACTCACACCAGTGATTCACTGATCAATTCTTTGCTGACTTCAATCAATTTGGTTCAAGGACCTCTGAAGTACCTGATAGGAAGTGGAAAGACGTTCAAAATCAGAGACAGGTTCAGACTGATTGGTGGGGTTGGTGTGTTGAGTGGGGATTAGATGTGAGCAAGGAAAGTCACAACCAGCACTGTTATGGAAAAAAAAAAAAAAACTTTTTTGAATGATAAATTTCACATTTTTTGTCTGGAGTAAGAAAGGGAAAATGAGTAATTAATCAGCACGTGCAATTTCCATACAGTTATTATGTACATAAACATATAACAATGCAGAATTTGCAGCCCAAAGCACATATAACGCAGGAAATATGATCTTATAAGAGCAATAAGAAAATATTTAGCAAAGTACTGTATATAGCACATTTATATGTAGGTATATGTAGGTATACACCTAAACTTACACAGATATATCTAAATAATTATAATTAAATAGCTTTCTATATTTCTCACATTTCCATAAACTAAAAGAGGGCGACTAAACTGGTAAAAAAAAAGACATATATGCTCATTAATTAGTCATGAACTCCCTCTTAGTAGGCACAGAAAATATAACACCCCAGTCATTTGAAACAACTTAAATGCAAGGAATAATTTGTTCCATTACAAAATTCTTTGGTTTCCATAGTTCTGTAAAAACACATCATACACACACACATACACACCTCAATGGACTTGTTAACTAATGTCTCCACCTTCAAGGTCAATCTATTGTTTACCCAGAATTCCCTGCTCAGACTAGTGAGGACACTTCCTGTTTCAGAATACTGAAACTAATGAGACTTTCTGAACAAATATCTCTTATATATATACACACACACACACACACACACACACACACACACACACACACGCACACACAGATGAAGTGTTTCATTTCATTACTGTTTAAATCACTTATTTATTTTAGTACATTTTTGTCAGTTGCTTCATATTAATGTCATTCATTCATTCATTCATTCATCTTCTACCGCTTATCCGAACTACCTCGGGTCACGGGGAGCCTGTGCCTATCTCAGGTGTCGTCATCGGGCATCAAGGCAGGATACACTCTGGACGGAGTGCCAACCCATCACAGGGCGCACACACACTCTCATTCACTCACACAATCACACACTACGGACAATTTTCCAGAGATGCCAATCAACCTACCATGCATGTCTTTGGACCGGGGGAGGAAACCGGAGTACCCGGAGGAAACCCCAGAGGCACGGGGAGAACATGCAAACTCCACACACACAAGGCGGAGGCAGGAATCGAACCCCGACCCTGGAGGGTATTTCAAGCCGAACCATAAACAAACAGAAATAAGATTTAGCACACACTGTGCTTAGTATGTGCTGCTTTTTGTTTTTGTTTTTTTTGTTTTTTTTAATTTTATGGGTGTAGCTAAAAGCAAATCCAGTGTGTGCTCGTAAATAAAGGGCTCATTGATATTTATCAACACACATGAGTACAATGAAAATCAGAATTTTTTCGGGTGGTCATTTTTAAAACTAATCCAAATTCCTAATTATCAATTTATCAATTCTAACCATAATTTAGCATTTTTCCTAAACAATAACCTCCACAATACAGTTCAGCTCCCAGAGTATCCTTGTCTTTGTGTGTGCATGTTAAACATGTGTATGTGTAGTTTTTACACAGATGTGTCCTCAAGAGTTTCTATAATTGCTTTGCTTGTGTTTAAACATCACTGCATCTGTGTTAAATACGAAATAAATAAAATGTGCAAACGATCAAGATTTTGCTGCAAACACACACGTCACTCAAAGATGTTTATTTTCTTCTTTAATAAGGGCTTTATTAACGCAGGGTGAAAACAATTACGTGTGTGTAAGCGATTTGACTTTATTAAGAGTGAATAAAGTGTGCTCACATCCAGTTGGCTTGAAGAGCTGAGTTAACTACAGACAGAACCAATGTGTGTGTGTGTGTGTGTGTGTGACAGGGTGTTTCTGACTCATTTAATTAGCTGTAATACACTCTTACTTCAGTGTTTCAAACAGAGCAGCATTCATGGGCTGTGTCCCAAACCTACATAGTATAGCACCATGGTTACCATAGCAACACATAATTGTGTGTGGTCAAAGCAGCTTTACAGATGTATAGAAAAAAAAATAAAAATAAAGAAATAAGTTGAAAGTTTAAGTTACTATTAAGTTACTACTTTATCTTTAATGAGAAAGCTGGAGGCAATGGTGGCAAAAACTCCCTGAGATGAAAGGAGCAAGAAAAATGACACAGTACTGTCAAGGCAACAGTTTATAGTATAGTACAGTAGTACACTTCCATAGTGTGTTTTGGAATTATATATAGTTTAGTAGCAAAGGTCTGGGACACAGCCAATAGCAGTATCTAGCTTGCTGTAGTGTAAGATACCACATAGTGACCTGATACACACAATCCTACACAGAGTGGGATGTGATTTGAGATGTGGCCCATGCGGAGAGATGAACACACACATTATGATTTACCCCACCAACATGAAAGCACTGTGGGATTATGAAAGGGTTATGAAGGGTTTATACTCTTTTTATGGTGTGTTTTGCTCACCTCAGCATTGCTCCTACATTATATAAATCTGTCAAAACAAAGACGTAAAATACACTGAACAGAACTGAAGAAAGAACCACCCTCTTGGAAGTGTGGATGTCACGTAACAATGCTTCTAGGCTGGAAGTTGTTTTTACATCATAGCCGAGGGACATGGTGAATCTTCAAAAGCTCAGGAAAGAGTTTAACATCCTAATTTACTGATTTCATTTTACAGCTATCATCAGGTCAGAGAATACACACCCTATCAACATTCTAAATAATCTCAATCAAGGACACTGTGTAGATGTAAAAAAAATGCTGTGAATTTACAGTATTTATTTTACCCCAAATATTGTTTTATTATTTTACACTCTTGTACTTTGGTTTGCAGTGAAAAAACAAAAAAAATGCACTGCGTAGTGCGATAGATAATGTTTTTGGCAGGCGTGAGAAGAGTAAAAATCCTCTTTGTGTTGAAATAGTGCAGGATTGTATAGCTAGTTCTGGTGGTTCAGTGTAAGGCTTTACACTGCTCAGGAAAAAGTGTGTTCAAATCCCTGCACTGCTGTTCTACCATGGTTAGAGCTTTGCTCGGGCCTCCTCACCCCCTGCCCAGTTGTGTCTGTTTATTAAAAAAGCATCAGCCAAATGAGCAAATGTACTGGATTGTGTATTATTTTACACTAGATATTACAGTACTGTAAATATAGTTTGAAATTATTTATTGCATAATACAGGCAACCGTGCAACCATTACATTACTGTCAAATTTCTAGGACATCTTTTACAGTCTGTTTGTTCTAGTGTTCAGGACCAAAGCTGTAAAATACCCAGGGACGCAGTAAGGAACCTAACTAGTGCTGTAGTAAGGTTTGGGATTGAGCTGGTGGTGAACAGAGCTGTGGCTGATGAAGACGTTTTGCTTGACTTCAGATCTAATATTTCATGCTCCTGAGGCTCATTAGTAATAATGCAGTGTAAAACAATCCTCAGCGTGATGGCAAGAGGATGCGACAGACAACACAAGAACCAAATACCCCAAATCCACCCACAACAGATCATTATGGGATATTTAAGGAGGAATAAAGCAGAAAAGCATGTCTCTGGTTCGTGTTATAGGATTTGGTGAAACGGAAAATTTTACCGTGTGTGTGTGTGTGAGTGTGTGTGTGTGTGTGTGTGTGTGTGTGTGTGTGTGTGTGTGTGTGTGTGTGAATTAAGCACATTAATCTCAAAGCATTTATCCAGAATGTGGAAATCAAAAATTGTGCTTTTTTACTAAGCTCTATACAAGCAGTAAGTGCTTCAGTATGAGCGGATCTGCATCAAATAACAGGAGAAAAGAAAAAAAAAAGACATTTATTAAACCTGAGTTATCCCGCTATTATTTAACAGATTAATAATAAGAATACATAATTAATAAATATATAATAAATCATACATACTATTATATATGATACATATTTATATTGGAAATATAACCAATGTCTACATTTAATGATGACCATTGAAATGATGTGTGGAGTTCTCAGTGTGAAGAACATGGACATGCTATACATGATGAATACATGCCTATCTCTGTGAATTACTACAAATAGGTCTAATAATATTAATGACAATGTTATAACACTAGGCTTTTCATTCTAACACTCGTATAAATAGCTCAAAGAGTTTATTTCTCATTTTTCATCACACAAGAAAATGTCAGAAAATTCCAATCTGACTACTGACACACACTGTTATATACCTCAAGCTGTACCCCTCCCCACACACACACATATATACACACACATATAACATTAACTTCTCTTTTTCTCTGTCACTACACACACTAAATAAACATTATAAATTCAGTGTGCACTCGTCAGACGCAGCTCCCCAAACGGCATGAAAACCTGACCTGTCCATCATCCAAACACAAACTAGCATAGCGACTATACTGAAGTGATCCCAGCAATGTGACCTTTGAACCATGTGCAGTCTCACATGGCTTGTGAGTGAGTGAGGAAACACAGAGAAATGTTTACTCTTTCCTCCGGGACGGGAAAGGTGTATCAGAGAGGAGGAGTATGTGGTAGGGAGGAGGAGTGTGTGACAAAAAGGAGGAGTGTGTGTTAGTGAAGAGGAGTGTGTGTTAGAGAGGATGATTATTGTTATGTTTATTATTATTACAGCTACAGTACTATCAAGTTTGACTCAGAAACAAGGACAAGTGTGTATCAGAGGATTGTGTATTAGATAAGAGAAGTGTGTATTGTATAGGTGTGTGTATCATGGAAGATTGTGTCCAAGAGGATGAGTGTATGTGGACTGTATGAATATTATAACATTACGTGCCACTATCCAGACTATCTTTGAGTAAACTGATAGTGTGGGCTCTGGAGTTTGTCAAAGAGTGTGAATATGTTGTGTGAGTATAAAATAATGAAAGATTTAATAGTGAAAAATCCGCTGTAGTGATCTGCAAAGCATCCGAAAGTCCTGAATCCTGAATGGATTTTTTTTAGGAAAGGAAAAAGTCCCCTGCTTTATTTTCACCCCAGGGAAAGAAGGGACAATCCTCACAGGGTACATTACAGGGCCAAAGGTCAACTATGCAAAGAGTTCTGTAGGGCTCAAGTGCTCATTAGCATCATTCGTGGTCTAAAACAGACTGACAGCAGCTTTAATACCTGTGAATATGTTTAACCGCTGAAAATTAAAACCGGCTTTAAACAGCAGCACATATTTTAGCCTGGTGTTAAAAAAGTCTGTGGACACATTGCCTAAAAATGTAAAGATTTTAATCCCAGTTTTTTCATGACTTCCTGTCCTGTTAACACCACTCCTTCCTTCCTCACTGACACACCCATGATTTTATGATGTGTTTTGCAGTAAATACAGAAGACATCTCATTCATCTCATTCTCCAACTCGATCAGATTTAATCTCGGATTTTAAGGGTTGTTAAGAATTCCCAGCATTTAGACAGTAATATGATGAAATGATAGAGGGTAGGTGCATTGATCCACTGATCAGGATTAATAGATTAGTAAAATAATACAGATCAACAACAGAACAAGAATTACTTGTTGTTTTTTTTTTTTTTAACAATTTTTTTTGCTTCAGGGTTTAAGGGCTCCAGGGTACCACTAAATATTTAAAAAAAAAACAATTTGGTCAATTTTCATATACTGATAATTTACACACCCATATCCACTTATCCATTTTCTTCACTTTTTATTCTACACAGGGTTGCAGGGAGCCTGGAGTCATTCCCAAGGGACTAGGGGCACAAGGCAGGGGACATCCTGAATGGGATGCCAATCCATCACAGGGCACAATCTCACACACACATAAACACACATACACGCTACGGACTACTCAGAGATGCTAGTAGGCCTACAACCAGTGTCTTTGTGTTAGGGGAGGAAACTGAGGTATCTGTAGGAAACCCCCAAAGCATACTGTATGTATAATAATATAGAGGAATAACATATAGCTCTCTAATATGTAATAACAGCAAATGCATACATTAGATTAGATTAGTTTAGATTAGATTAGATTAGATTCGATTAGATTAGAGAGTGATTGTACTGTACAGCGGAAAACGTTATAAATATAACATCTGCTTCCTAAATAAACTCTGATTGCTGTGATAGAAACGCTTTCATTTCCAGGGAGGCTGTGTTCCAAATCTATAATCATCTTCTGATTTGTGGTGTTGAGTGAAAATTACACAAAGAGTCAAAAAGCAAATGTCAAAGCAATCTGATTTACAAAAGAGCTGCGGAGTTTATCTAACATTAAAACGAGTGTGTAATAAAATAACACTCATGTTAAAACTCAGAGCTGGTGTGGGTGTGTGTGTTTTGTTAATTAGCTCATTAGTTAGTAGCCAACAACAGAGACACAGAATCTGCAAACCACCAATGTACTAAAATGAGCAGAGCTGATACTGCTGTACTGTGTGTGTGTTTGTGTGTTCGTGTGCATGTGTGTGTGTGTCTGTGTGTGTTTGTGTGTGTGTGTGTCTGTCTGTGTGTGTGTGTGCGTGTGTGTGTGTGTGTGTGTGTGTGTGTGTGTGTGTGTGTGCGTGTGTCTGTGTGTGTGTGTGTGTGTGTGTGTGTGTGCGTGTGTGTGCGTGTGTGTGCGTGGAGGAATTTCACGTTTGAAAGTCAAATTTCAGGATGAGATTTGCTCAGCTTTGATTAATCTGCACTGTCACAGGAAGGTCTTCTGTTTTACTGATTCCACATCTGGAACCTCTCTCTATATCACACACACATACACACACGCACACAAACACACACACAAACACACAAACACGAACTCGTTTTTCTAGAATAAATAAATGTAAATAATGTTGATTTTTACATTTATTGCATTGAAATGGATTTCAGCAGTGAAGCAAAGACAAGAAATCACACAAGATAAAAAAAAAACTTTCATCTCTTCATTCGGACTAAAATCAGAATGGACTGAATGTACAGCTTGGAGATGCAAAAGGGGAAAAAAAAAACATTTGGAATACTGAGTTAAACAAGCTACACTTTTATATAATTCTACTGTTCATTTTATTTACTATTAATATTTTCATATTTGTAATGGTAATATTATGTGTATTTTATAAATATATTTTATACCAGGTTTAGGTGTGCACATAATACACACACTTTACAGATCATAACCATTTCAGATTCACACTTTAACACACCACAGCTGCTGTGCTTACAGATGTGATGGTGATTACAGATGTGATGGTGTTTAATATAGTGTGCATTTGTTCAAACACTGATAAATGTAAAACTGGTGGATAAACTTTTTCAATGCTATTTCATTTCTATAAAGCTTTTCATAACATACTTTTCTAAAAATCCCTCTCACAGGATGAATACACTTTAATCTGTAGCTTTTATCTACCAGATACCAGATTTAGGAGCTGTGCTGATATATTGGTTTAAAATGTAGATCAACAGCGCTCCCTAGTGGCAAAGCACATGCCAGAATTTCATCATGTGACCTTTTATTTTTGATGCATTCACTGTTGGACAGATAAAAATGCAAACAGCTGTGATGGGTTTTGCTTTCTCTGTTTGTTGACTGTTCATCACAGTTACAATGAGTTTTTGTAGTTATTAAGTTTATAAGTTTAGTTGATGAGCTGGTGTGTGTGTGTGTGTGTGTGTGTGTGTGTGTGTGTGTGTGTGTGTGTGTGTGTGTGTGTGTGTGTGTGATTAAGCATGTCTTAATTAATGTGAGGTTTATTTATTAACTGTACCTCTAGTGAGTGTTAGCTAGCTAAAATATCAGTTTATAAGTTTATTCATTCAAAGTTGGCTTTAAGTTTCTTTAAGGATAAAATTATATATACAAAGATTAACATAATACAAAATTTCAAAAGTTATATTAGAGCTATATTTCAAAGTAAAATAATCACACCAACAGCTCATCAGCTCCACTAGTAACGTTCGTTTATTCATTCACTCATTTTCTCCCGCTTATCCGAACTTCTCGGGTCACGGGAAGCCTGTGCCTGTGCCCATCAAGGCAGGATACACCCTGGACGGAGTGCCAACCCATCACAGGGCACACACACACACACTCTCATTCACTCACGCAATCACACACTACGGACAATTTTCCAGAGATGCCAATCAACCTACCATGCATGTCTTTGGACCGTGGGAGGAAAACGGAGTACCCGGAGGAAACCCCCAAGGCACGGGGTTTGCATGCAAACTCCAGACACACAAGGCGGAGGCGGGAATCGAACCCCAAACCCTGGAGGTGTGAGACGAACGTGCTAACCACTAAGCCACCGTGCCCCCCCCACTAGTAACGTTGTGTGTGTGTGTGTGTGTGTAAGTCCATAAATGTATGTAAAATTTCTGACCTTGTAGAGAACACACAAACACACACACACAGACACACAAACACAAACGCATGTCTACAAAGCAAACAATACAACCGAATGTGGTTGTCCAGAAACGCAACAAAGCTGAGAAAAGTTTAACTTTATATAGACTGTCTCGGTGTAGCAACTACCTCTGCTTCCCCTTCATCTCAGATGATATGATGCAGTAACACACTGCTGAATTTTATACACAAAAGCCAAATCCCCCTCCAGAATGTTTCATTTTAGCGGCAACAAAATTGATTTTCTTCTGGTTGCGCCAACTGCAGATAAAAATTGTTACTATGGCAACCAGTGGTAGGAACAGATACAGATGACTTCACACTGAAGTGACTTGCAGCTATAAAATTACTGCATGTGTGGACGTAACATTAGTAAAAAGCCTCGAGGCAAGGCAGCTGAGAAAGAAACTGCTGGAGGAGAAACAGGAAAGGAAAAAAAGATGGAAAGTTTAGCATCTTCCTCTAATTCAGTGCTCTAACAAAAATGCCCAGCATTCTGTCAGCACTCAGAACCCTCAGGGAGTGGAGTTAGAACCCTAGTGCAAATACACCATTGTCTCAAAAACTCACACAGAGTCACGGCTCAGAAACTCAGACGAGACGAATACTGACCCCGCAAACACACATTTCACACACACTATGACTTTATTACAGCGTGTGGTTCTGTGAGACTCTGAAAATCCTCACGCTCCTCCATCATCATTTTCATTTTCGTCTTCCTCTTTCTCACTTTATTCCCTCCAACCTTTCTTCATTCAGTTTTTATTTCTTTCTTTTCTTCCTTCCTATTTTGGTCATTTTTTTATTTCTTCTCCCTGTCCTATTTCATTTCTTTCCTTCAACTTTTCTTTCTTTCCTCACTCCATCCTTTCTTTTTTCTTCCCTGCATCATTTATTTCTTTATTAAATGAAATACTCTTTACCTCATGCATGAAGGGAACACTCTACACTTTGAACATCTGTGTGTGTGTGTGTGTGTGTGTGTGTGTGTGATTTATAGTGGAATGAAAGCTCAGCCAAACACACAGGAAACACTTTAGTTGGTACATTTAAAATTAAAAAAATCCCTTTTGAAATAAATTGTAAAAGTAAAATTGGCTTATAGTCATATTACATAAAATTAAGGTCAAAGGTCATTGTAAAGGTAGTCTGTCTATGTGTCATCCATAAGAACAGTTATGATATCACAAAGGGGGGGAAGGTTTGATTGGCCAGATGTGTGTTAGAGACAGATGTTGTACAGTAAAAGACGTGGATAAATGCGTCTCTGAGCTTCTCAGGTGGTTTAAGAGATGGTGGCTTTCATTTTTCTTGGATGCGTTTTCCCCTGAATGTTCATGTGGATCACCCTGCTGTATAGTTTTATTTCCCAGATTTAGAATTCAAAGGAAGAGCAGAGACGGCTGACTGAGTCTGATTTTGGCAAAATAAACCTCAAACTGTGACTTCATCCAATTCATTTAATAATCACTCACAAAACACTTCATTAAATCTGTCCTCATAAGCATGGGCTTATAGCCATGCAAATTTTAAAGCATTCAAAATGCCAAAATACCTTAAAAAATGATATTGTAGCGAATATGCTCCAGTTTCTGCTTGGCTGTGTCCCAAACCGCCACTCCATTACACTGCACAGGAGCTGTGTTTCATTCTGATTTGAGATCAGCTGATTTAGCCATCAATACTAAGCAGCACTGTACATTTTTATTTCAATTTCATTTTATTTAAAAATATTCCAGTGATTAATTTAAATATGTACTTCTTCATAGAAATGTTTTCAAAATGAACATTTTGACATTCCAGTATGATTATATCTTCATATTACCCAACACAAGGTGAGTTTCAAACTTGCAAAAGTTGTATTTTGTTGTATTTTTTATGTTGTTGTTACTTCAAAATACAAAGAGTACTCTTTAATCAGGTCAAGAGGAAGGCCAAGGAGGAGATATATGGATGTGTTAAAAGAGTACATGAATTTAATTGGTGTGAGAGTAAAGGATGCAGAGGATAGAGTTAGGTGGAAACAGATGATTCGCTGTGGTGACCCCTAATGGGAAAAATTGAAAGTAAAAGAAGAAGCATACTCTACTCCAGGGGTGGCCAACCAATCAGAGACCAAGAGCCGAATTTTTTACTGTGTTACCGCAAAGAGCCACATCATACACATGGGCACACATGAACATCACCTTTTTTTTCCCTGCCATTTTGAGAGCGAACTTGACACAAATTGTTTACTCAAATGATATTGTTCCTACTGGGAAACTTTGAGGTATTTTCATCCCACTCACATGCACGTTTGACGAAAATACCGTATTGAACTCAAGCGAAGCGAACACGCATATTAAAAAGACACAAATAAAAACTTCGATATGAACGTAAGAGCCGCATGAAACCGGGCAAAGAGCTGCATGCGGCTCGGGAGCTGTGGGTTGGCCACCCCTGCTTTACTCAATTACGAATGCTAACCAGCAACAGAGAAGCATTAAACCAGTTCCGTAAGCTGCAACCTGAAATTGTGTTAGCTCATATTCATATTCAACCATCGAATGACTTCCAATACAAATATGACCATTAGATATGAGTCGGTTCATTCATTTACATTTGTAAATGACTCCTCGACTCACTTACATTAATAAATGGATCCTGTATTGATTCACTTACATCTGTAAATGACTGCTTGGAAATCCTATACTGTACATGACTCTTTGTTCACGTACATTTACACCTCTGTTTTGTTTGTAGAAACTTTTATATTCACTCAGGTATATATAAACAGAATTCTGGGATTGTTGTTCATGTGATGACATTCAATGTGGCTTAAATAAGGAGCTCGGTGTGGACAGACTGTGGAATGGAACTGCTGCCTACACAGACGGCCAGCTTGGGATCAGTCCTCTGATTGGAACCTGACACACATATCGGATATTTTACACACTTTATAGATGCTGGAAGAGAAACTGAATTGTTCAGCACAGTGCAGAATAAAAAATGAATAATGAAATATTGCACAATTCCTGGTACAATAAAACTCCATCTGCTGTTCATTAATCACTCTCTCTCTCTCTCTCTCTCTCTCTCTCTCACACACACACACACACGTTCCACATTCACAGTGCTGTTATATGAAATTATACAATATGAGTGCTGAAATGACTTCCTGGACCACATCCTATTCCATAGTGAGCATTAATAGTTGATCTCTATGATCATGATCATGATCTTGATCTTGAGCTCTCTCTCTCTCTCTCTCTCTCTCTCTCTCACACACACACACACACAGAGTTCACACCATAACTCACTCCGCAGCAGTGGGTGTGTTCACTTCCCCAATTCTTCACGTGAACTGAAGCCAGACTGTCGCCTGTTCGTATGTGTGTGTAAAAGTTTTGCTCCAGCTCGTTGAACTGATCTCCTCAAATCTCTGGGAATTATCTTGCTGATGTTCCTCTACTCATCCGTTCCTCATAGTATATTCCTCATAGTATATGTGTAATGTTGTGTGTGTGTAACACAGTAAGTAATCACATCTCTAAGTAATGTTAAAAAACTATACTGTCTCTTCCACATGCACACACACTATTTTAAATTAGTATAAATGCATTCACATTTTAAAAAAAGAAGGAAAAATATGAGCAGTGTCTCATTCTCGTCCCTGCTGAAGCGTGTTGATTTGTAGCACTTGGTTTATGGAGTTTGCATGTAATTCTGAACGACTGAACAAATGTTGTTTACAGCTGTAGATCTGAGCTCTCAAATGCTGCCAGAATTTTCCAAATGACTCAATTTACTAAAAAAAATCCTAATTTAGTATTTCATAGTTTTATCCTGTTTTTAATTAATGTACTATTGTTCGACTTCATGCTAAACAGTTTAAATGGTTTATTTTTGGCTGCAGGTCTCTGGGATTCCAACCTGAAATGTGGCATCGATTTAAATCAGACTGGAACTTTCAATTTGTCTCCAATACGGAAATTTCATAGTCTGGGATTTCAGCATTTTACTGATTTATTTATTAAACCATTACAAAAGATGTGTTCATATTTAAAGATGTGCTCATTTTATGGCAAATTCTTAGATGATTGTTTCTAAAGAAGGTTTTTTCGGCGTAATTCATTTCAGACAGATTTTTCTCCTGCAGTGTGAGATTTCTTCCAGTGGATCAGCAATAATCCTGTTTTGGGTTTTATAAAGGAATTCAATTTAAAGCAGATTGTTTTTTTGTCATAAATCTGACTCAGGATGTGAAACACTCTCTGGTTAGCCACAAATAAAACTGCAAAATGCAAGACTTATGGCCAAACACACACACAGACACACACACACACAGACACACACACACACAGACACACACACACACACACACACACACACACACACACACACACACACACATGCTCACACACAAACACACACATTACCTGTTATATTTATTTCTAATTGATATAAACAGAATCCTGAAGATTTGTAATAATAATTTTAATAAAATTACTGATTGTCTCTGCTGTTCTAGAATGAATAACGGTCATGTTTCAGTTTGAAGTCTTTGTCAAAGCAGCAAAAATAACTTCTACTGCAAACTTGGAAAAAGTTCTTCAAGAGTTATGTAATGCTGAGGATTGAATGTTTCTGCAATTATGTTTTTTTTGTACACATCCTTCTCCTGGATTCATACAGGCTGGAACTACAGAGAGATGATCAGAAAGGGAGCTCAGAAAGGCATTTTCTTTTTTAAATAAACACACATGCAACAAACAAGGAAGTAAAGAGAGTGTCTACTTACTGACAAGAAAGTGTGACATGAATGTTTTCAATGGATTCCTTTAGATAACGTGGGTGGGTGTTTTAGTTGGTCTACAATCATCATGTCAATTAAAAAACCTGCTAGCAGATGTAATTGAATATCGGTCCTTTCAAAACATTATCACCCGCGACCTTGACTCTGACAGGGACGACACTCAAGCTGTTTGTGTACAAAAAGAAAAATTTGAGTTTTACTAGTTCAGACATCCCCTCTACAACATTTGTGAGTTGAGCATAACACTGGGTGAGTGAATTATTCAGATCTCGGAGATGACTGTCGGCAGTTTAGCCATGCGTTTATTGTTTGGGTAATCTACTGATGAAGAGGGTCAAGGAAATAGTTTTTAAGTTGCTAGCATGAACACATCTTGAGTGAACACCTGCTACTTTGCTTCTTAAGTACTAATGTTGAAGCTCATCAATACTGCTGATAATTAAGATGTTGAAAGGAATATTCCTAGACATAGAGCTGAACAAGAGAACAAGGGTAAGGTAGTGGGAAGAATGACTGGGGTTGGGATTTCTATATGAAAAACAGAAAGAAAAAGGGATTGTGAAAAAATAGGCAAAGGAAGAGGAAACTCTCTCCAATCCCATATACTTCTTTTTGTTTTCAACAGAATCATTCCAGCAACTTTTCTTGTCCAGTACAATACTACCACCCATTAGCTGCACCCCATCCCTTACATATTTCAAGACTTTACCATCATTATTTCCTCACAGAAGATGTAGCCCCTGTGGCTGTTACTGAGAAGCTTTATTCCACTAGATCAGTCAAACTGTTTCATCCACACTCATCTTCTTTGAGCTGTCAGCAGCCTTTGACACAATCAATGTCAAAACAAGACTGTCTTATTCTCAAAAGCCTTCACTGCACACCATGGCAGTGGATTGTATCCTACTGAAGGAATGAATTTATCAGGTAACATGGAGTAGAAGGTGTCCTATAGTACTGTTATCCATTTCAATTCTCCCTTTATACCCGCTCTATCACTGAGGTCATCTTTAGGGGTTTTCATATCACTGCTATGCTGTTGTAAGATCAGCCACACCTACTGAACATGCGTATGCCTTCCAGGCTCTAGTACATCTCCACTGGACTCACTGTCTCTCAAAGTACAAGGAGGATATGCTTCAAGACCCTCCTCTGAACTTCCCTTGGCTGTATGCACAGCTGTCTGTCTTCAAAAAGGTCTAAGGAAGGTATTTTTCTTCACCTCGTACTAACCCCCCATATCAGAGTTATAGCTTAATAGAATTCTTAGACCTTGACCTAATTGTATTAGCATGAGGATAGATTTATCGTACACACTACAACAAACATCTATAAGTCACATCCATCCTGTCAAACCAACAACATCTTGTCTGTGCTTGTTCACTGTCTATATGTCTATATTAGTCACACAAATACATATAATAATACCAAATAGCTATAAAAATATTCTCTCACCTACTTTGGGGATTCCAAAAAATACAGGGATTGGAGTACTCATTTTACTTCAGTACTCATGTTGGAAACCTGAGCAGTGAAATGCTATTGGACAGTTATTAAATTGTCTATAACAAAATGTAGGTTGCTCATGTACTTGTACTTGTGTTGGTTTCATAATGTACCAAGTTCCCCAACTGGGGTTTAGACTGATAGTACTCTGGCCTAGTGAGCTAGCATGAGTGTGGCTTTCTGATGGACATAAAGGCACTTCTCTAAGTTATTTTGGATAAAGCTGACTCCCAAATGCTGTAAACAGAAATGCTGGGGGCAACAAGACTGAATGGATCATGTTTAAGGACTGAATCTTAAAGGCAGAGACCAGTGGTGAGACCTTCTTTGTCTCTCAGGACTCACTTAAGGAGAGTAAAAAGTATTAATGAAGTAAAAATCTCTTGCAAAGGAGCAGTTTTTGGAGAGGCCATGGAAAGGCTTTCAGGTGGCTTCAATGATGTTCTGGTACACTGTTTGGCAGCTGAGAAGGAGAAGACAAAATCATCAAAATCATGTACAATGTTTGCTGAACAAGGTGTTCCAGAGCGTCGACCTCTACTGTTCTAATGTTGAGCAATGCAAGGACCATTTTTATGGACTACTTAACTCTTAGTTGTCAGTGCAATAATTCTCTAGGGTTTTGGAGTCCATCTCCCTGACTGAGGTTACTATGGTGGATAGAAATGCATGTGGTTTGGTGAGAGATGCTGAAAGCTAAAGACAAGATTGTGATTCTTGATGGACAAGAGTTAACATCCCTGTTAACTATACAATCCACACCTCTGATACCCATTCAGCAGTGTGAAGTTGCTGGGATGAAAATCAGTACCACAATGTCTGAAGCCATGGTTGTCTCCGTGGAAAGAGTAGGGTGCAAAGCGGAAAGGCCTTACCCTGGCTGAGAAACGATTGTATGGTGGTTCCTTATTCAAAAATGATGGAAAAAGAGTACAAGATAAATGGTAAAAAGTTTTGGGTCAGTAGTATCGTTACAGATTCTGTAGTGGACTCAGTTGATGAAACAGAAGCTTATTTTTTTCTGTTTTATTTTACACAAGAAAAGTTAAGTAGGTAACTCATTTGTAACTCAAATATCAAGAGTCTTTTCACTTTTCTTATCAAGAGTACATTGTTTTTTTTTAGACAATATTGTGCTAAAATGTACACATATTTTGTAATCAGTTTTAAAGCTTTAGAAGTTTTAAACATTTGTGTTACCTGGAAGTGTTGTACAGTTGGAGTGTGTGGAGTTTCTCACACAGTGCACAGTGCTGAATCCATTAGAAAGCCTCTCCAGGGGTGCCATAGTGGAGAATCTTTAATGTGGTGTAGTCAAGCATCATTTGTCCGTTGTAATTAAACTTTCCTCTTGTGTATCTGTTTCATAGATGCAATACAAACATCATTAGCAGAAATATTAAACACAAAAAGATCTAATGACAGTCAGCTTAGTCTTTCAGCCTGAAGCTTTAATTTATCAAATGTCTAGCTGTTCTAGGAGTAAAGATCTTTTCCTGTTCCTCTGCTTCACAACATTGTACTGTATGTGCGTCACAGTTACCTTACTATCTCCAGTTCCGTTGTGAACTCTGTCTGACTAGTTGTATAGACAATATTTAATGTATAGGGAATGTTAGGGCAAAAAAAAAATACTACCTTCATATAAAAAAAAATATTAAAATACCTTCTGATCTTCAAATTGCATATACAATTTACATTTACATTTACAGCATTTGGCAGACGCCTTATCTGGAAAAAGCCCTTATCCAGAGCAACGTACATAAGTGCTTAAATCTCTAACATTGAATACATTAATGCTGGCTCACTAGGTTACATACTTAAGATACCATGAGTTTAAAACATTTGTTCAAAGCTACAATGAAAAATGTTTTTTTTTGTTTTTTTTTAAATGCAAAAGATAAGGAAAGAAGTGCTAGTTGAAATGTTTCCTGAATAAGTAGGTCTTCAATCGCCGCTTGAAAATAGCCAGTGACTCAGCTGTCCAGACCTCTAGGGGAAGTTCATTTCACCACCTTGGTGCCAGAACAGAGAAGAGTCTTGTAGTATACTTGCCTCTTACCCTGAGAGATGGTGGAACCAGTCGAGCAGTGCTGGTAGATCGGAGGGTGCGGGCTGGTCCATTTTTGGCTTTGTAGGCCAGCATCAGTGTTTTGAATCTGATGCGTGCAGCTACCGGAAGCCAGTGGAGGGATCGCAGCAGCAGGGTGGTATGTGAGAACTTTGGCAGGTTGAAAACAAGCCGTGCAACTGCATTTTGGATCATTTGCAGAGGGCGGATTGCGTTCATAGGTAGACCTGCCAGCAGTGCGTTGCAGTAATCCAGTCCAGAAATGACAAGAGACTGAACAAGTACCTGAGCAGCCTGTGTGGACAAAAATGGCCAAATCCTTCTAATGTTGTAGAGAAGACACCGACATGAGCGAGTCACATTAGCAACATGAGAGGAAAAGGACAGTTGATTGTCCATGGTTACCCCAAGGTTGCGAGCTGTGGCTGAAGGGGAGATCAGATCGTTGTGCAAGGATATAGCAAGATCATGACCTGGGGATGAATCACCTGGGATGAACAGCAGTTCAGTTTTGCTATTATTGAGCTTTAACTGGCGAGCAGTCATCCATGATGATATTTCTGCCAGACATGCTGAGATCCAATCAGAAGCTGTGGTATCTGAGGGTGGGAAAGAGAAGATAAGTTGTGTATCATCAGCATAGCAGTGGTAAGAGAACCCATGTGAGGAAATAACTTCACCAAGAGAGTGAGTATACAGGGAGAAAAGAAGAGGACCAAGTACTGAGCCCTGTGGGACACCAGTGGAGAGTCTGCGTGGAGCAGATGTCACTCCCCTCCATGTTACCTGATATGAGCGTCCTTCCAGGTAGGAAGTGAACTATTCCCAAGCTGATCCGCAAATCCCAAGACTCCTGAGGGTGGACAAGAGAGTCTTGTGGTTGACGATGCTGAAAGGTCAAGGAGGATAAGGACGAATGACAGTTTGGCTGATCTATCAGCATGTAGTTTCTCAGAGACATCCAAAAGGGCAGTCTCTGTGGAATGAGCTGCTTTAAAGCCAGACTGGTTGGGATGTGAGAGATAGACAGACAGTTGATTATAGACAATGCGTTCAAGAATTTTTTAAAGAAACAAGAGAAGTTATACCGGTCTGTAGTTACTGATGTGTGATGGATCCAGAGCAGGTTTCTTTACGATGGGAATAACCCTTGCTCAATTGAAAGCAGTTGGTACCTGACCAGATGCTATGGATCTATTGATGATAGTGGTAATGAAGGGCAGAAGGTCTTGCAAGATGGTCTGGAGCATAGTGGAAGGGAGTTATATATAATATATATTATTCTAAAATCTATTATTTAAATTACTTTCACTGTCTTCTCTTTGGTGTACATATCAGTTGTCTTGTGGTCTACTTATTTGTTTAAAAAATAATACATACATAAATAAATAAATAGTAAAAGTAGTACTTATTATTATTATTATTATTATTATTAACAATAAGAACTACTACTACTATTATTATTATATTATTATTGCTGTTGTTATCTTTACTCGTTTTAAACTGAGAAATTCTCTGAGAATTTAGCTACCATATCATGACTATCATAACTGTTCATGGCTGTTAGACTAGATATTCTCAATATATTTGAATTACTGCTGAATGCTTTTGGCCTTCGTATACATTATATATTATTTGATCCTAAACAGCTTTAGTTCACTATAAAGCGTGCATTTGCTACAATTTTATACCCTATATGGTGCACTTACTCAGGACTTATAAATCGATTAGGGACTGAGCCACCAAAGTTAGCCTTGCAGCTCAGTTAGTTAGAGAGTGTTTTATGCAGGCTTTAACGCAGAACTGTGAGAAAGCTCCTCAAATAGCCAGCTTTTCTCATCAAACTAATCAGCTCGAACTTTGGATGTAAAATCATGTCATATATATTGTCATGTAGAGATTATTAGCTCGTTTACAGAGATCAGCTGTCCAATCAGGAACCGCAGCTCATCTTCTGGATGGTGGATGGTGGACTGACGCACTGCACCCAGCTGGAAGACTGTGGAACAAACAGACTGTTAGAAACCGTCATTATACATAGTACAAATAAGTGCATATTATTCCTCAGAGTAGTATGCAATATGTGAGGAGAATCACTACTGACTACAGTCCCATGACCTGTCAGTCTATGTCACTGCCTCTGAATAACATATTGCCTCTCATATATACATATATATATATATATATATATATATATATATATATATATATATATATATATATATATATATATACAATATTACATATATATATATATATACAATATTAGTCTTCAAAGAAAGAAAAGGAAGACACATTTCTGTTCTGGGTTGATGGTCAATAAAAATATTATGCTAAAAAAAAATTATATATTTTAAACAGAAAGCAGTCGATGTAGTGGAAGTACTAACTATTTTAAGATCAGTAATGTTCTGAGTTGCTTGAATAAAGCATATTTATGGCATTGATACTTACTAGAATTTTTGACTAGTATTTACTAGATACAGTACTAGTACTAAAGTTTGAAAGGAAAATTACCAAAAGCACTGAAAGTACTGTTTCCCATTCGAACACCAAAGAAGAAAAATAGGCAGCGATGTTTCAGAGCTAGAAAGGGCATAAAAGGCTTGAAAATTAACATAGGGAAATTACTCTCGTATTTATGTGGGCGGTGCTACCTGTCTCATGTTTTCTACCATTGGACCTACTCTTTGTGGACTCTAATTAGCTGTATATACAGGTCCTGGTCATATAATTAGAATATCATCAAAAAGTTGATTTATTTCACTCAAAATTCCATTTGAATTTGACCCAACAATGCAGAAGAGCTGAAGGCCACTATCAGAGCAACCTGGGCTCTCATAATACCTGAGCAGTGCCACAGACTGATCGACTCCATGCCACGCCGCATTGCTGCAGTAATTCAGGCAAAAGGAGCCCCAACTAAGTATTGAGTGCTGTACATGCTCATACTTTTCATGTTCATACTTTTCAGTTGGCCCAGATTTCTAAAAATCCTTTCTTTGTATTGGTCTTAAGTAATATTCTAATTTTTTGAGATACTGAATTTGGGATTTTCCTTAGTTGTCAGTTATAATCATCAAAACTAAAAGAAATAAACATTTGAAATATATCAGTCTCTGTGTAACGAATGAATATAATATACAAGTTTCACTGTTTGAATGGAAGTAGTGAAATAAATCAACTTTTTGATGATATTCTAATTATATGACCAGCACCTGTATATGTCTGGTCCATTGTAGTTGTGTTTGTGTCACTATTGTTTTTATTTCTCATGATTTAGGTTATTTATGTTCTTGTTGTTAGTTGCCATGTTAACCCTTCTGCAGACCTCGTCTGCATTCCTATGCAAATTAGGAGCGCCGAGTCAAGTTGACCTTGTCTGTTTTGACTGCTTATAAAAAATGAAGTATATACAGTATGATAGCCTTTTTTTTTTCACCTTTTTTGTCTAACTTTGTCTAACTTTGTAAACTTATGTTTACAACATATTAACATATATTTTGCAAATATATTTCTAATATTTGGTATAATAAACCTCATTAATATACAAAAATGTCTCATTTTAAAAAAAAAAAACAGAAATTTTGATTTGAAATTACAGGCTGGTATATTTCAAAGCCAAGAGATTGTTTTGAAACCATTTTGACCATTTTTAATGTCAGCAAATAATAAAACCTGTTTTTCCCAGGTCAAATTGACTTGAATGCTTATAAATCAAAAGTTATACAATTATCACCAATCTGTGTGATCAGCTTACATTTGTGAACATTTTACACTTGTTATGTCTATTTTGCCTACCAGATGCCATCTGATCACCCCAAAACGGGCTACACACACACACACACACACACACACAACACTCAAAAACATGGCATAATTTCTTGTGAATAAAACTTCCTTTACACCTCTTATGTTTTTAATTATATTTAATTTATAAACAATAAACCTCATGAAATTATGCCATGTTTTTGAGTAAAATAAGCAGAAATTATTAAATATTATTTTGAATAACCACTGGCTGGTGTATGTCAAACATTCCCAGGTCAAAGCTGACTGATGCAACTAAATTCATTAATAAGAGAGAGGAAACAAATATGATTTGTATATGAAAACACAACGTGTGTGTTTGTGTGTGTGTATAAAGCTTGTTGGTAGGAGAAGAAGAGAAGATATTGTCCCCAGCTGGACAAATGCATATAACAAGTGTGAAATATTTACAAATGATTGTTTTTATTTTTTTGGAGGCCCAATGAATTGCAATGCCCAATGCTTGTGTGTGTGCGTGTTTGTGTGTGTGTGTGTAAAGCTTGTTGGTAGATCAGATTTTGCCCCCACCTGGACAAATGCATATAACAAGTGTGAAATAAATACAAATGAGTAGCTTTTGCTTTTTCTAGAGGCCTAATGAATTGCAATGCCCAATGCTGTGTGTGTGTTTGTGTGTGTATGTGCGTAGCATCATTTCAGTAGATCATATTTTGCCCTCTGCTAGGCAAAGGTATATCAAAAGTGAGAAATATTTACAAATGTGTAGCTTTTTTTTTTCTGGAGGCCTTATGAAATGCAATGCCCAAATTGTGTGGGTTTGTGTGTGTGTGTGTGTGTGTGTGTGTGTGTGTGTGTGTGTGTGTGTGTGTGTGTGTGTGTGTGTGTGTGAAATGTTTACAAATGTGTAGCTTTTGTTTTGTCTGGAGGCCAACTGAAATGCGATGCCCAATGCTTTGAACAGTGTTTGACTATGTGTGTGTAGCACCATTTTGATAGATCATATTCTGCCCTCTGCTAGGCAAAGGCATATCAAAAGTGTGAAATATGTGGAAGGAAACCCAAGTTATGACACATTAAACTTCCCAGATGAGTCAAATAGACCCCAGGTCTGCAGAAGGGTTAATAAAGTTTCAGTTCTCCAAGTTTTGCTATTGCTATGGTCTTGTTATGTCTAGGTCTTATGTTTGTTTTAAAGTTGTGTATCCTTTCATGTTTAGTTTATTGATTAAAAGGTGTTCGCACTGGATTCCTGCATGTGGGGCTAATTGCCACAGTGATTACACTGATCCAGATTTCTTTTTAATGAGCCTGGAGTGTAGCTTAGTGATTCAGTGGATTAAAGCATGGAAAAACCTCCCAATAGGTAGAAATCACTCAGTGGGTTATGAGAAGGTCTCTGTTGGAGGGCACGGGCTACTGAAAAGCATGGCCCAAGTTTAAGAATAAACTATTTCAGTGAAGCCATATCTGCCTCCTGGTTGAACAAACAACTGGAAATTCACCCAGGTTTCTATCAGTTAGGAGGGTAGAAATGTAACTTTGTTTTAACAGTAATGATCAACAGTTCACTGAATGGACAGTAAAAAAAAAATTAACTTTTTGTGCCAGTTACAAAGTATGGCATCAGTCACAGAAAACATAAAAAAGACCCAGAGTTAAAATACATCTCATTTACTCAGTCCATGCAGGAATGTTCCATATACATTGGAATTAAAGTACATATAAGTACATGGCAGTTTACAATAACGGTCAAATCAAAAGGACATGCACACAAAAACTTACAAAAAATAAAATACACAAAACATCTTTTATAACAAATATCCATAATTTACATGCTTACACTTGTAGCTGGTATTAACACCACTTGATTCAGGTTAAAAAAAGCCAGTGGGAAAGCTATGAACGTCAGAGTTCTGTCTGTTGGAGCTTCACACATTCAAGTTCACCTTTAACAGTGGCCTCTTTCAGTCAGGCTTTAAGTTTGATCACAGAACTGAGACAGCACTGGTTAAAGTTGTTGTCCACTGATAAGGGTTATTGATAGTGTTGCTTAGTAAAGCTTTTAATACGATCAACCTCACTATTCTTCTAGACAGATTGGTAGAGTACTTGTGGTGAAAAGAAGGGCCACTGTTTTATCTTCTATCTATTTGTATATGGTAACATTGGGTATTAGTAAACAGTTTTATCTTATGTTTTAGCTTAACACACAGCTATATCTTTCAGCATAGCAAGATGTCAAACATCAGCTTAATAACTGAGAAACGTGTAAAGGGCATTAGACACTGGATGTTGAGTAGCTTGCTCTAACTCAGGGGTGTCCAACCAGTCAGAGACCAAGCGCCACATTTTTTACTGTGTTACCGCAAGGAGCCACAACACACACATGGGCACACATGAACATCACCTTTTTTTCCCTGCCATTTTGAGAGCGAACTTGACACAAATTGTTTACTCAAATGATCTTGCTACTACTGGGAAACTTTGAGGTATTTTCATCCCACTCACATGCTGCAAACACTCATATTAAACTCAAGCGATGCAAACACGCATATTAAAAAGACATAAATACAAACTTCGATATGAACGTAAGAGCCACTGAAACCGGGCAAAGAGGGTTGGCCACCCCTGCTCTAACTCATTTCAGAAAAAAAAAGATCTTTTAGTGGGACCACAATGTACCTTGCCCATAATAGTGCATTACATCACAGGGAAAAAGGACAACAAGGGTAGTGTGGAGAATGAGTGGGAAACAGCAAAATTGAAAAAATCTGCTTAAGAAAAAAATATAGAATTTTCTTCATTTGAAAAAAAATTAATAAACTACACTTTGCAAGTGTTTGTGCACTTGTGTGTACTAAAAGAACTTGAGAAAGTGAAGCTCCGTCCACACTGCGAACAGTAATATGGTTTCTCTCCTGTATGAAGGCGCTGGTGTTTCTTAAGAGCACTTTTCTCAGTAAAATTCTTCCCACAGTCTGAACAATGATATGGCTTTTCTCCTGTGTGAATGCGCTGGTGTTTCTTAAGAGCACCTCTCTCAGTAAAACTCTTCCCACACAATGGACAGTGATATGGCTTTTCTCCAGTGTGTAGGCGTTGGTGTGACTGGAGAAGACTCTGGTGAGTAAACCTCTCTCCGCAGTGACGACACTGATACGGTTTCTCTCCAGTGTGAATGCGCTGGTGTCGTTGGAGCGTACTCCGTTGTGTAAAATTCTTTCCACACAGTGAGCAATGATACGGTTTTTCTCCAGTGTGGACACGCTGGTGCCTCTGGAGATTACTCTGGTTTGAAAACTTGTCTCCACAGTGTGAGCATAGATACGGTTTCTCTCCAGTGTGGATGCGCTGATGTCGCTGAAGAGTGCTCTGCTGTGTAAAACTCCTTCCACATTCTGAGCAGTGATATGGCTTCTCACCAGTGTGGATACGATAGTGTTTGTCCAGAGTACCTCTCTCAGTAAATCTCTTACCACACTGTAAGCACTGATGTGGTTTATCTTGTGTGTAAATCCACTGGCTTGATTCAATGTCTATTTCTGGAGTCAAAATGAAAACAATATTAGAAATTTGATGTGAAATGCAACAAAATTGTTGCCTTCAAGCAAAAATGTGGTTAGCCTAGTAATTAAGGTGTTGGAAGACTGATTGGAAGGTTGTGAGTTTGAATCCCACATCCACCAAGCTGCCACTGTTGGGTCTCTGAGAAAGGCCGTTAACCCTGAATTGCTCAGTTGTATAAAATGAAATAAAATTGTAAGTCGCTCTGGATAAGGGAATCTGCTAAATACTGTAAATGTCTATGCACAGTGCCAGAACATAGCAGTGCATATCACAGCTGAAGTAAAACAAAACTATACCTATAGTCATAAAATCAATTGGTTTGTGGGCTTACGTGCACAACTCAATGTGAAATCCCAAAGTTTAACTAACGAGCCCAGTTATTCCTGTTATTGAGCTACAATAATGAATCAAATACCTTAACAGTGGGACGTAGCAAATCTTCTCTAACTAAAGCCTGAATTACGACTCATGTACAATACAAACATCCATCCATTATTGTTTGTGGCTTAGAATAAAAACACACAGCAAAGCAATTCTCAGTAGCATCTACACAGTTTTTTCTTGGCTGGTCACTCGTGACTCAAAGGACTTACTTACATTCATTCAGGTGGCAGACTCTTCCACCCAAAGCGACTAAAATGGGGTAGAATCCAAACCAAGAAATAAAAGTCTTACTGAAAAAAATGAACATTAACTTTCTGGCTGTCTGAGATTTTAACTCACAAATCTGAGATCATTTCTGCAGAATCTTAATATCTATTACTATAACTGTATGTAATAGTCACAAGCATCTTGAACAAACAATTGAAATTATACAACCAAATAAAAATAGCCCCAAGGGTAATGAAAGCACAAACTGGAACATAAATAATTCATATTTAAACTGATGAATAAATACTATAGAAAGATAGCAAGGTGATTTGCTACATCATCTTGTTTTGCAAATCAAATTAAGCACCACTGCAAATTTTAAAATGTGAAAATATTAAATCAAAGCAAATCGTATAGCAGACTCTGTGTTTCAAATGTCTGATATTGAATTGTTGGTTTAAGAATCTAAATCATATCATATAGCAGTGCATTACACCACTAAACAGTAGATTAGTTTAGTTACAATCCATTTTAGTAGGTCAGTAATATAATTATAATGAATATTATAGCTACGGATTTAAGTTAAGGATTAGTCAGTCATTGATTATGAGGGATAAACTAGACAAAACCACTTATGGCCTCCAAACTGAAGCTATATTAGTTAACATATTGTTAACAGTTAGTAGATCACCAAAATAAAAATAATTTGTAAACATCACCATTTGCAGAGCACTTTTTCTTCCAGATATAGCCAAATGCAATGCTGAGATTTTTGGCGTACTCCTTTGTGTACCACACCAAGAGCTCCTGTCCTGGTCTAATGGGTCGACAGCAACGGTAGAAAATTCCACCCTGGTACTGAAACGCCACAAGGTTCTTCTCCTCGTTATCACACGAACAATTTACAAACCTGTGTGAATGAGAATAGTGAAGATAAAACATAGACAGAGAAAGTGAGGAAAAATGATTGCTTTTTTTTCAGTAAAGACTCTTTAGTAAAGATTGAATTCCCACCTCATCCAGTTAGCATGAATCTCCTTCCTGCCATCAATGTACTGTTCACACTGCTCAGCCCTGTAGATCTGAAAAAATATATTATTTTAATTGTTGGACTTTTAACCTATTTTTAGCACATTGAATATATACATTCTATATTGGTATTTTCTTTGGTCTCCATGTTTTGCATAATAATAATAATAATAATAATCATCATCATCATCATCATCATCATCATCATCATCATCATCATCATCATCATCATCATAATAGCTGTGTCTTGTTGCATTTGGAAACTACATTTTTAGCAAAGAAATGCAGCTAACTGACATTCACATAAATGTAAGCTAATACATCGAATGACTAACCACCCAGGAGTAGCCACTGTTCATAGCTTCCTCACAGTCTACCAAGTCTCCCTGATAAGGCCCAAAGTGCACACCAACTGGAACAGTCTTTCCCATATTAAACACTCCCAGGCCTGCATCAGGAATACTGGACTCCTGAACCACCAGACCAGGTGGAATTGTTTGCTTGGCTCGGTCAGGGACTCCCAGGGGAACGACGTTATCAGGGACGAAGAGAGCTGGACCATGAACCTCACATTTGTTGATGTAGAACAATCTGCAATCCTCACAGTCTGGTATGAAGCAACCAAAGAAAGAATTTAGAGTTTAGCTTTTGTTAAAGGTAATGCAACTATATCATGTTAAAAAGAAGGAAAACATTTCTAAGAACAGATAGCTTGCTGGGTTTGCAAACAACAATGAAGTATCTATAGCTTGACGCTGTCTCTCTCACAGATTTAAAGATTTAAAACACATCAAACATAGGACAGATACTAGATAAATACCATCAGCTAGCTCGGATATCATTTCATCTTTGAGCAGCAAAAAAAAATTAACTGTGCACTAACAAGTTTAATAATTCGTCATTTTTGCTCAAGTTCTGTCACCCTCACGGCCTGTCACTCTACAGGTACAGATGGTTAGATCTTTACACATTTTTAACTTATTAGATTATTTAGTGGGATGTATTCAAAATCAGCAATGATTTAAGTGAAGCCTGAGATTTTTGAGTCTTAACTCACCTTTATTGAAGTTATTAGGTTATAGTTACTTTCTAAATCATAACCCTGTTTGTTTGGTCATTTGAACTTGAATTCTGTTGGGGTAAAATTCAAGAAAACAAAGCTATGGTTTTAATAAAAAGCCAGAATATTATGCTAGAAAATAATGCTCATTAAATACATCTGTACTGAAGAGTATGTAGACTTTATTTTACATTTCAAGGAGTTAAAAGTGTAAACACTTGGTCTAAAGATCTATGTTGGCTTACAGAGATATCTGTCATTTTCTGGTTGCTCTTTTTTAAGCTGCTGCATGTGGAATCCTTCATCCAACTGATCACTAGGAGTAACACGGCTCAGAGAGTTTGATGTGCCTTCATCTGAAATGCCACAGTTTACATTTAAAAAGTCATTTACAGAAATGTTAAGTAAAGACATACAGGAGAAAACCCTTAAGCACAAGGGGAACATGCAAACTCTACAGAAGCTTATATACAGTATATATACATACATTAGGTTAGGTAGGTTATCATACATCAAACACTACATAACATAACACCTATAGTGCCACTTAAAGTCTAGAACAAGGAAAAGGTGTTATTTAGGTCACTGGGTCATACGTACGTAGAAAGCCTTCATCTTCAGACTCTTCCTGTTTTAGAGGATTTATCAGGAAATCTCCATCCTGATGGTCCACAGTGATGATGGCTCTTCCTTCACTAGATGTGCTAAAAGCATCAGTTTGTACATCTTCAGACAGCTGATGAAAATATAAAAGAAATTTGAGTTTTGAATTTTATTAGTAGTAGTATTATTATTAACAATATACAGCTTTACAGAAACCTAGATGTAGATTAATATCTAGATTAAAAAAACAAGGCAGAGGCTGCAATGTCAAGGAAAAATTCGCTGTAGTGACACTGAAAGGAAAAGAGCTTGAGAGGAAGCAAAAGGAACCCATCCTCTCTGAAAAGAAAAGTATTATTTATAGAAATGTGTTGAAGAAAGACTGATTCTTCCATTTTACAGCAGGATGAACCATCTCCAAACACTGATCGAGTTCACTGATGATGACAGCAACAGGACTTGTGTATACCCTCAGTACCCAGAGCCTGACTGTGACCATAGACACACCGTTGCTGTGGTAGCCTAGTGGTTAAGGTGTTGGTCTAAAAATCGGAAGGTTGTGAGTTTGAATCCCACGTCCACCAATCTGCCTCTGCTACGCCCCTGAGCAAGGCCCTTAACCCTCAATTGTTCAATGAAATAAAGTCGCTCTGATAATGGTGTCTGCCAAATGATGTAAATACGCATGAGGTCTGAATAAATACAATTAAAAACAAGCAGAACATTATAGATGGCTTCGTTACATAAACTGTGATGAGCTGGACAGAAAGTCTATTAGTTTGTTTATTAATGACACACATCACTCAGTTTTACCTCTAAGTGTTGGGCAGCAGGAGTGTGTGGAGTTTCTCTCACAGAGCACAGGCCAACCTCCATGACAAAACCTCTACAGAGCTGTGACAAGGGCAAAAAAGACCAAATGATCACTTAAATGTAGACTCTGATGACTCAAGATGGTCAACTTGTAGTGTAAATAAACCACGCCCCCTACAGCATAGTAACCACGCCCCTACAGTATAGCGTCACGTGACTTAAGTCTACAACTGTTCTGAGGTAAACAATCACTTTTGTCTAAACTCAGACATGAGCAGAATAAAAGATACTACAGTTTAAGTTTATTTAGGAGTTTAGATATACTGCTATATATTTATAAAATGTACTTGTGAAATAAAATACGAAGTAAAGGAAGGAATTATAAGTAAAAACCTAATTTAAATATTAACACTGAGCCAAACTGCTAGTTAGTGAAACTTACCTAGGGCTTTAAAGCAGAACAGTTCTCCTACTAAATACACAAAATATTCAGTATACTCATCAATACTCATCAGCACGAACTGTTGCTATAAAACCCTGTCATAAATAATCTGATAGAGATGGTTAATCTCGCTCATCTGACCAATCAGGAAAGCTCGTCTTCTCTTCCTCTCAATGTATGGGCACTCACTGACTCGGCGTGTGTACTGCCCCCTGGTGGAGGACTGTGGAAACACAAACTAAAATC
>NC_083460.1:32848810-32881310 GCF_030014155.1 Tachysurus vachellii
TGAAATCCTGTACTTTGGATCAGACTGGACTCCCCTGCATCAGCCAGTACGTTAGGGCATTATCACTAATGCTGCCCTCAGTGTATTATCACTAATGTTAACCTTGCTTAGACCAAGCTGTCTGAGATGTTAATGTTTAGAATATTTAACAGTAAAGTTTCACTTTAGTGTTTCTACAAAGTCATACTTTAGACTTCGACCTGTGCTGAATGTTGTTCCTGCAGATTTCTGACTCAGTACTGATAACAATAATAACTCTGTTCACAGCAAAGTCTAAGACCTACTGCAGTCTAACATAAAACCACAAAAATGATACTACAATAGCAATACATGCTGTGAATGTCTAATTTAACGCAGTTAGCAGTTATATTGTACGCTAGTGGTTAGCAGTTTGGGACAGCATTAGAGTTAAGGATAAGAGATTAAATTAGGGTATAGCATTAGAATGAGAGATATCTTTATCTTTATATAAACATTACTTTTAACTCTTAATGGATTAGCGGCTATCACTACAGTAATGCTAGAAATTAGGATGTGGTTTAGAGTGAAGGATTAGCAGGGGTTATCATTTTATGGCTAGTTAGGTCAAAATGATGTCTTGGTTTCAAATTCAGGAAAGATGTATGTATGATGTGTTTCCAGTTTAACATTTTAGTACAGAAAGACAGAGGCTAAAATTTTTATTTTTTTTTAATTACTCTTAAACTCAGTTTTAAGGAGGGATTTTAATGGCAAAAGGTTTAGAATAAAAAGGTCACATTCTTCATGTTTCCTTATTGCAGTGTTTTTAGTGCTGCAGTTTTTATGTTCCATGTATAATTTTATTAGCAGGTTCAAGTTCATGTCAGACATATAAATATTAACTAGAGGGAAAATATCAGGTGTGTTTTTCTCCAGGCAGCCACACTGAATGACCTGCTGAATAAAATCAACAACAAGCTTGAAGAGAAAAAAAATGAGATTATTGAGGAAAGACAGATTCAGACTGTTACTGAACCTTAAGTCTGTATTTCTACATTTTCCTTTAGAGAATCTAAAGATATTAAACATTTTTTGTTCAGCTGTCAGAAAGTGGAGTCAACAACAAAAATAGTATGTATTTCCTCAGTTATAGCAAAATAGAACAGAAAATATTCTAATCAGTATCAATCAGTATGGTGCTTTCTGATTGGCTGAGAATGTTTATACCAACAATATAAAACATATACAGAATTTAATCACTGAAACTTTAGTCAGTTCAGATATTTTCACTTTGTGAACATACTGAGGCATGCTATCTCATTATTCACTGAAGAAACAAATAATAATGTAAATTATAAAAAAAAATAATTAGTCTATAAGCAGACATCATTTTTATTCAGCTCATCATTTCTTAAATGTGTGATTTACATATCATTTATGTATCACTTACATAAAATGACTCATTGCTTCATTTCCATCTCCCACTCAATGATTCATTTCCACCTGTGCTGCTTTAAATATTCACATATTCACCTATAAACTTACCTCACCTCACCTCTCTCTCTCTTACACACACACACACACACACACACACACACACACACACACACACACACACACACACACACTGCATTAAAGCTTTAGATGATTCCAGTGCATCTGTCAGGCTGTGCAGTATGCAGAGGTGGGTAGAGTATCCAAAATCTGTACTCAAGTAAAAGTACAAGTACTTATGGAAAATTTACTCAAGTAAGAGTAAAAGTAACAATCTTAATAGTTACTTGAGTAAGAGTAAAAAAGTATCTGATGAAAAAACTACTCAAGTAGTTAGTTACTAGTTACTTCTCATCTGATTGATATGAAGCAAAAACCCTGATTTTCAAACTACTTGGAGAGCTTTCACACACCTGTCCTTAAAAGTCTCTTTATTCTGCTAATATAAAACACAGGTTGAAATATATATATATATATATATATATATATATATATATATATATATATATATATATATATTATATATATATATATATATATATATATATATATATATATATATATATATATATATATATATATATATATATATATATATATGTTACTACCCACCTCTGGCAGTATGTCATGTTTTCATCACATTGGTTTATAGAGTCAATACATCATGAAAAGTGTGAATTCTCCTAAAACAGCCCATTTGACTTGATTAGAATCACTTGGTCTTTTACCAGTAAATCTGTGCATATGGTAGACTCAGATTCATGTTCTTGGCTGACAGGTGTGAAACCTGTCAGCCTTTCTACTATATTCTTTCTATTGGCAACTCGAACCAATCTAGCAATTTCCTCTTTCCTCCATCTTATCAACAAGATGTATACACCCAGGATAATATATCCTAGCAGCTCTTTGAGATACTTAAACCAGCTTTTTTCAGAATCAGAATCAGAATCAGAAAGGTCTTTATTGCCAAGTATGTTTTCACATACGAGGAATTTGTTCTAGTACAGAAGCTCCACAATGTAAAAACAGAATGGCATTGATAAGGCATGAACACATACAGTATATAATAAATGCAGTTGAATGTACAGTGGATAAAAAGGCAATTGTATGTACAGTGGATAATAAAGGCAGTTGTATGTACAGTGGATAATAAAGGCAGTTGTATGTACAGTGGATAATAAAGGCAGTTGTATGTACAGTGGATAAAAAAGGCAATTGGTATGTACAGTGGATAAAAAAGCCAATTGTATGTACAGTGGATAAAAAAGGCAATTGTATGTACAGTGGATAATAAAGGCAGTTGTATGTACAGTGGATAATAAAGGCAGTTGTATGTACAGTGGATAAAAAAGGCAATTGGTATGTACAGTGGATAAAAAAGGCAATTGTATGTACAGTGGATAAAAAGGCAGTTGTATGTACAGTGGATAATAAAGGCAGTTGTATGTACAGTGGATAATAAAGGCAGTTGTATGTACAGTGGATAATAAAGGCAGTTGTATGTACAGTGGATAAAAAAGGCAATTGTATGTACAGTGAATAAATGTGCAAATCGAAATATAAATGTGTTTTTGGCACCAATATCCATGGCAAAGTCACAGAAATCA
The DNA here is from genome assembly GCF_030014155.1 of Tachysurus vachellii. NCBI lineage: Eukaryota > Metazoa > Chordata > Actinopteri > Siluriformes > Bagridae > Tachysurus > Tachysurus vachellii. The sequence goes on from NC_083460.1 coordinate 32,851,873, forward strand.
CACTTTTTCATGATTCTGTATATTCTGACTGTACATACAGTTTACGTACAAGTTGACTGAGTTAACAGAGTGCTGCACTGGAAGTTTATATCTTACTGCAAGACTGTTTAGACCTTTGTGACTGTTTATATGCGTGTGTGTTTTGAATACGTAGAGCCAAATATCCCGAATTGGCAACCCAGTTATTTCTTTTCGCAGGACATTACGCAAATTATACGTCAACACAAGACACGCATATTTACACTGTGCAACCGAAACAACAGGATCACAGTAAACACTTCACACACTTGATTTTTAACCGAAGGTAAGCAATAGTTTAGAAATTCTCTCTAGTTTTAATATGAACTGTGCGCGCTCCCGAAAACTGCACTTTAACGTGAACTTTTCCGTTTTTCCATGTTGTTGTTTTTAAGGGGTCAAGCCCCGAAGGGGCGTAGACACCTATTGTTATCGTTAGTTTTATTATTATTATTATTATTATTATTATTATTATTATTATTATTATTATTATTATTATTATTATTATTCCTCTTCCGCCAATGAAGTCAATGGCAGCCCATAGAACCGTGCGTAGGAAAGTTATGAAATTTGGCACACATGTAGAGGCCAGTCTTACAAGTTACTATAGCAACTTTGGTGTGTCTAGCTCAAACCCTCTAGCGCCACCAACAGTCCAAAAAACCAATTTTGTGCTGAATCGTAAGGCCTAGAGGCAAAATTCTTGCAACATCAGAATCAGAATCAGAAAGGTCTTTATTGCCAAGTATGTTTTCACATACGAGGAACACACACACACTTACACACACATTTACACACCTCACTCACACTCGCACACTTACTCACACTCGCACACTCTCATACTCACTCGCACACTCACATACTCACACACTCACATACACACTTGCACACTCACATACACACACTCACAGTTACACACTCACACACACTCACATACACACTCACATACACACACTCACAGTTACACACACACTCACACTTACACACACTCACTCACACTTACACACACACACATTTTGAATTTTCACGTTAAGTTCAGTATTTTACCAATGCAATTCCATATCGCTACGAAACTTGGTATGGTTCATCAGCGACATGTTCTGAGCGCATCTGATTGGCTTGACCCCAGTATCGCTGCTTGCAGCTATATTTATTTTTGTTGTTGTTTTTGTATTGTCATTTTTCTCAATTTGTAATAGCTACAACCATACAAAGTTAAAGAAACACCGCTCACTCAGGTTTGTTGCTTTGTGCCTCTCTGTTGTTTAAACGGTTTAAAAAAAATTTGCTTTAACAATACAATATTTTACAATGTAATGTAAAGTAGTGAGTGTACAGCTTGTATAACAGTGTAACTTTGATGTCCCCTCAAATTAACTCAACACAGCCATTATTGTCTAAACCGCTGGCCACAAAAGTGAATACACCCAAGTGAAAAGGTCAAAATTGGGCCCAATTATCCATTTTCGTGTCATGTGACTAGTTAGTGTTACCAGATCTCAGGTGTGATTAGGGAGCAGGTGTGTTAAATTGTTGCTCTACATAAAGATGCAGGATATATGAAGATTGCCAAGACCCTGAAACTCAGCTGCAGCACGGTGGTCAAGACAATACAGTGGTTTAACAGGACAGGTTCCACTCAGAACAGGACTCGCCATGATTGACCAAAGAAGTTGAATGCATGTGGCCAGCGTCATATCCAGAGGTTGTGTTTGGGAAATAGACGTACTGTATGAATGCTGCCAGCATTGCTGCAGAGGTGTGAAGGGGTGTGAGGTCAGCCTGTCAGTGCTCAGACCATATGCAGCACACTGCATCAAATTGGTCTGCATGGCTGTCATCCCAGAAGGAAGCCTCTTCTAAAGATGATGCATGAGAAAGCATGCAAACTGTTTGCTGAAGACAAGGGAACTAAGGACATGGATTACTGGAACCATCTCCTGTTGTCTGATGAGACTAAGAAACTTATTTGGTTCAGATGGTGTCAAGCGTGTGCGGCAGCAACCAGGTGAGGAGTACAAAGGCAAGTGTGTCTTGCCTACAGGCAAACATGATGGTGGGAGTGTCATAGTCTGTGGCTGCAGGAGTGCTGCCAGCACTGGGGAGCTACAGTTCCTTGAGGGAACCATGAATGCCAACATGTACAGTACTGTGACATACTGAAGTAGAGCATGACCCTCTCAAAATATAGCCACACAAAATATTTACACTTTGGACACAATTTGGACATTTTCACTTAGGGTTGTACTCACTTTTGTGGCCAGTGGTTTAGATATTAATGTCTGTGTGTTTGAGTTCTTTTGAGGGGACAGCAAATTTACACTGTTATTCAAGCGGTACACTCACTACTTTTACATTGTAGCTGTCACATGAAAGATTAAAATAAAAAATGTACACAAATGGGAGGGGTGTACTCACTTCTGTGAGATACTGTATGTTTTGTGTGTGCAAAACTCCTGGGCCCCTAAGCAAGGCCCTTAACCCTCAGTTTCTCAGCTGTTTAAAAAACGGTATTGGCTGGTTTTTATTTGATCTAAATTGCCTGTGGGTCTGATGCAAATGTTCTTATGTAATTCCTCTTACAGCAATGTCAGTAAAGAAAGCATCCAAACCGAACCTGAGCCACTCCCAGGTGACAGAATTGACTGCACGTCTTTTTGGGCTAACTGTATCTACCATACATCCTCTGCCCAGTTACGATGATCAGAACTTCCATGTGGTGTGTGTGGATGCTGGTGACTTTGTGTTGAAGGTCATGAACTCTACAGATAGTGAGAATATGAAACTACTCGAGGTGCAGACACACAGCATGAACCTCTTGCAGCAGAATGGACTTCCTGCACAGAAGGCTCTATGCACTGTCACAGGGAAGATGATGAGTCTGGAAGAGTTAGGTACTCACCTTCTGAACTCTTCATTCTGTGCGTTCCTTTAGTTTCATTATATGGTCACAGCTTCCAGTTCCCTTTCCCTAACTCGGTGTGCTTGTTGGTCTGGAGGTGTCAAACCCTCAAACAAACCATTCTAATGTCTGAAATCGCACAGGGAATAGGGAACATAGCCATTCAAGCCAACAAGTACTGTAAATGAGCTCTGTTCAGCCTTCTAACAAGTAAATGACCTCTGTTCAGTTCAGCTCAGAGTGTTTTGATTGGTGGGTGAGTCTTTTTAATTCATTGTGATATCACTATGCATTAAGCACTAGGCTTGCACGCTCTGCGTACTCTCCTCACACACAGAGATCATGGTCAGTTTTTGCACTCATGGATGCCCCACCAAAGATTACTTTGGCATTGTCAGTATTTGCAGTTATGTTTTTCTTGTTATACACACAGGAAGAATAAAGGAAAACTTGTTGTTCCTGTGACGATGTTATGATTTGATGTGATTTGCCCTGATTGATCCATAGATTGTGGATATGGCCTTCAGAAATATCTGGTGCGTCTGCTGACGTACCTGCCTGGAACTCCAATGGCCAAAATCACCTGTACGCCACAGCTACTGTATGAAACGGGAAAAATGGGTGCCATGCTGGACAAGATTTTACTGTCGGTAAGATGTCACTTTAACAACTTGGTTTATTTGTATTTTAACAATGAAATTTATTAATATAAGCAATTATTATAGAATGGAAGAAAATCCATCTGAGAAAAACAGAAAGAACTTTTATTTTTTTAATAAAGATGGAGCATGAGAACCTCGGTGCTCTTCAGAGGGAGAACTTCATCTGGAGTTTGTCCTGCGTTCCTCTGATAAATGATTATCTCCATGTGATGGATGGAGATCCAATGCAGCTAATCATTAGAGGAGTTCTTGATCAGTACCGAAACCAAGTGATACCGAAACTCCCCTCCTTCCGCAAGTGTGAGTCAGGAGCTGGGGTACATTGGCATTAGGATGTAGGGGTAACTTATACTGGGGTTATAACCTCTATTTAGCCTGTTTTATAACTGAAAAATAGCTGTAATACATTCTGAACTTCATTTTTATATATATATATATATATATATATATATATATATTCTGAAATGTACAAACATGACTCTCTTCCTAATGAGCGATGGTATAATGAAATGTTCTGTTGTGTTGCAGGTATAAATCATGGAGATTTGAATGATCACAACATCCTTGTGAAGCAGGACGGACCATCGTGCTACAGGATCAGCGGCATTCTGGACTTTGGTGATATGAGCAGCGGTTATTTTGTTTTTGAGCTGGCGATCACAATAATGTACATGATGATCGAGAGCCGGAATCCGCTGGAGGTTGGGGGTCAAGTCATCACTGGGTTTGAGAGCATTTTTCCTCTGAACTCTGATGAAAGAGATGCTTTGTATACTCTGGTGCTGAGTCGGTTTTCTCAGTCGCTGGTTTATGCACGTTCTGCGGTTCTCCAGCAACCAGAAAACGAAGAGTACCTGATGATCACAGCAAAAAACGGAACTAGACTCCTCCAGCTTCTGTGGGAAAAAGGGAAAGAGGAAGTGGAGAAAGCGTGGTTTGAAGGTGCTGCTAATATCTAAATGCTAATTGTAAATTCTTACCCTAATCCCTAAAAAGCTAAACAATCACTTCAAAGCACAGCATTAGGCCATCCTTAAAAATATTCTTTAGGACTGACTCAATTTTTATTTATTTTTTTTTTACTCTTCAAACAACTAATACAAATGCAAGACTTGCCGGCTGTAAAATTGCGTTACCAACACAAGTTTCGAAAACGAAAACAGGAAATTGATTTTAACGGCCTTCTCTCAGAGCGTGTCCAGGTTTTTTTTTTTTTTTTTTTTTTGGTGTCACACACCAACTGCAGCTTCGGGGGGACACGCATAACAGCAAATAATACTTCTGCACAATGTTTCTCTTTTTACAACAGAAATGTGAATGGTGTGTTTGACCAAAGGCACGGGTTGAAGATCCAGTCAGTGACGTCACGATATGCTAATTTGTTTAAATTCATACCTACATAATCACCATCACCAAAATTGTACTTTTTTTTTTTTTTTTTTTTTTTTTTAAAACTGTTACTGCAAACCAAAATATTTTTAAGGATGGCCTTCATTAACTGCAACTGCTAATATTACACTAATGCTAAACCTCGAATTTACCGCTAGCCATAAAATACAATGCTACCCATGACTGTTTACACTGATATTAATAATTTACAGATTCCTGCTTAATTTTGCGAGACAGATTTGATTAACATTGATAAAGATGAATCTTACAGTTGACATTTAGGCCATGATTCTGTCAATGACTCTCACTAATAATTACACTACAGCAGTCTGCACTCCTTATTCATGGCTGCATTTGGACTTGATTGTGGGCCTGGGTGGGTGAGTGTAAGCCTGGGTATCAGAGCAAGGACCTATTTTGGGTGTCTTTGTGCCAGGATGGGTAATTGAGAGCTGATATGAATGTATTTGTGTTTTTAAAATGTGAATGGGAATCCTTTTCTTTTGATTTCAACAGTATTATACTACGATCTGATGAATATTAACCACAATTTGTTTACTCTTTAATTAAATTACAATGTAACTGAATAAACTGATTTCTGTAAATAAAAAAAGGATGAGTGTGTTAAATTGACACCTGGTGTCTTGACTGAGTGTGTTAGTAAACATTACTGTAGGGCATTGAAGAGTTTGGTGGCTTAGTGGTTAGCATGTTTGCCTCACACTTCCAGGGTCGGGGTTCGATTCCCACCTCCGCCTTGTGTGTGTGGAGTTTGCATGTTCTCCCCGTGCCTCAGGAGTTTCCTCCGGGTACTCCGGTTTCCTCACCCGGTCCAAAGACATGCATGGTAGGTTGATTGGCATCTTAGCAACCATGTGATATTATCTAACTAATCCACAGACCTTTCATTAAAACTTGGAGGTTTTGTCTAAATTCACCTCAACTGATGATGATGATGCTCTTGTATGTGGTCATGGCAACTGATTGGGATGCAGATCTGGTATGTGTGTGCATGTGTGTGTGATGGAGAGTTCTCATTTCACTTGAGGCCCCTAACTCAGATTAACTGGAGTTTGATTAGACATTGCAATAATTACACAGAATTAATCTGAGGCTCTGGCGTGTGTGAGGATTTTAATTAACGCAGCATTTTGTGTGTGTGTGTATGTGTGTTCCAATTTCACACATATACAGGAATAAAGAGAGACATGGAAAGCAGTGTGTGATTAATGATCACTCTGTTAAATGTGAATTTTACAACTTGTGAGTTTACATGGTCTGATTTCTGTAATAAATTTATTCATTCATTCATTTATTCATTCATTCACTCTTTCAGTTTATGAAAGAAAAAAGACTGAAATAAGCAACTACAGTATTAATACTATTCATATATACAGAGTAAATTTGAATAGAAAAAGACAACTTAGTTCAGGCTTTTGTGTATGAGTGTGTGTGTGTGTGTGTGTGTGAGAGAGAGAGAGAGAGAGAGGTGTTCTTCAGACAGTGGGATTTATTTCTCCTCAGTGAAGTGACGTCTCGCTGAATTAATGATCAGGTTTTAACTTCATTGTAAGGTAAGAAAATCTTTGCCTTTATTTTATTCACACACATTTTATGTCTCATCATAAACATAAAGTTTATGAATCAGTCTTACTGATCAACACAATAATTATTTTATATTTATACAATCTTTTTGAGTTTTTGATGTAGAATTCTGAAGTTTGTTTGGAATATAATACTGATGGAGGGAATTACAGATGTTAAAATCTGACTCTCTAGAAATTGAGAAATTATTATTTTAGGTTTTATGTAAGTTATACCTGAACTTGATCAAATGAAGGATTAAATTAAATCAAATGTTGCTGTTCCTTGTGTGTGTATTTGCATTCAATGTTAAGAGGATATCATAAGCACAAAACAAGGCTAAATGATCCTTTTTTTAATAAAAGGAAAGTAATATTGTTTCAAACTTTCATCAGTGTTTATACAGTACATGTTTATATTAATACACTGTTTATACTGAGAACTAGAAATAATAAGATATATAATATAAATAATTGAATAATATAATGCTTTGAATATTCACATAGTCACCTATAAACTGTGGTGGCAGTTTTGATCTAGATGTATAAAATACATTTAGACTTACAGTAGGTGGTAGTATAAATTATACACAGCAAAGAGGCAAATTCTATTGTTTCAGTTCTCTTTTGTACCCCAGGTGTGTGTGTTGGTGTGTGTGTATATATGTGTGTATATATGTGGGTGTCCATGCACCCTCTTTGGTTACTGACAGTGGTGTCAGAAGTATTCACATTCATTACTCAGGTAGAAGTATAGATACTAGGGTTTAAAAAGACTTCTGTAGAAGTTGAAGTATCAACTCGAGCTTTTTACTCAAGTAAAAGTACTGGTTTCAAAACTACTTTAAAAGTGTAAAAGTACTGGTTTCAAAACTACTTTAAAAGTATAAAAGTAAAAGTAATGCAAGGAAAAAAATGCCATTAAGTACAAAAGCTTAGGCTGTGCCACAGGGGTCTATTGTGCACTACCCCACCTCCTCAAAAAACATATTTCTAAATGCCATAATGACTGTAATGTTATATTAAAATGATAATGTTGAAAAATTTGGATGAACTAGGATACCTGTTTCAGCCGCATACAGTACTGTATATGCCCATTGAAAAAGAATGCATTTTAATACAATGCAAATGCATTAAAGAACCATATATGTGTACTACTGAGCTGTGTTAAATGGAGCGGAAGATATGACTAGTTGGCTATAAGTATTGTAATGGTGCAAAAAGTCAAACTTCAGAGGCATGTCATCAATAACCTTTATTAAAACAAACACATTGGACTTAAACAACATGCGACAAAGAGTTACTGTACTAATAGGCTTTGTTCATCCACAAAAGCAGCTGATTCTCAAAATTCTTTGAGCCAATGCATGCTCTTCTTGGCCTGAAGAACTTTGAGAACCAGCTGCTTTTGTGGATGAACCACCTTTGTGGACTTCAGTACCTCTACTGTGTCTCCTGGGCACCCCAGGTATACATCCAACTGCTGGGTTTACAGCCTTTAAAGCTGTTTTAGGAAAAGCAGCTGCTGGCATGACAATTACATGACAATAATGAAAATTAGCAGTAAAATCATTTTAATCAGCATTTGGAATATTTGGGTCTATTACCTCTTTACAAGGACTCATACAAGGGCCCCATACAGGCATGTGCACTCTCATACACAGACATGATCATGACTATCCTTAGTCATGGCTCCCAACTCTCACGCATTCAGCGTGAGACTCACGCAATTGACCCAAATCTCACACTGATGTCCTGATAGTTACAGTGTATTACAGTGAAGTTTTTGATTTTTTTAATGAAAAATCATAAAAATTATACAAAAAAGTAATTTCCCCCAAGTAAGTGTTGTATTATAACTATCAGGACATCAGTGATGTGTGATCTGAGTTTGGTGACAGTACAGTGTATTACAGTGAAGTTACTAAATATAATTTCCATAATAGCCGTGTTATTGATTTTTCTTATTATGAAAAATCATAAAAAATGTAAAAAAATTTAAACAAAAATTAACAAAAGACATTTCCGCCAAGTAAGTGTTGTAGTATCAGTGGTGACAGTACAGTGGCACATCAGTGATGTGTGAGCTGGTGACAGTACAGTGTATTACAGTGAAGTTATTGACTGTTTTTTTAGTATTCGCTTTTCGGGTTTTGCACTTTGCAGATGGTCCATGGGAATCTGTCTCTCAGTCGTCCGCACATAGAGACTTATGTATTTTGTCCACCAACGAGAAAAGCAGATATTGAGGAAAATTGGGTTGTAGCTGCCTCTCTACATTACTACAATAGAAAAGAGGTGTTAGTTGTGTAATAAGAGCGTTTAGCTCAGTTATTGACTCGGGAAACTCCAATCTGTGAATATGCGGCCAACTTTACTTAAGTCCAGTTTAGGTTAGTAACTAATAGGCCTATGCTGTTATATAGTTTATATAGAATTAAGTTAGCATTAGCAGAGATGTTTGTTTTGCAGCACTGAGCAGTTATTTTACATAATTTTATCATAAAAAACAGTACAAAAGCATTTCCAGATGACAAATATCTGGACATGCCTAGTAGTTAATGTTAATTATTGTTTTCTAAGAACAGAATGTCAAGTCAACGACATCCCAATCAATGATTAAGTCTGCAAAATCAGCCACCAGCACTTACAATAGAGCATGTGTTAATCTGTGAACATGTTAATCCTATTTCTGTAAAATGTTTGTGAAAATTAAATGTAATGTAAATCTCCCAATAAATTCTGTACAGATACCAAATACTTTGACAATCAGTATATACTTAATACACTTCTGCTAATGCAAGGATTTTGTGTTTGTATTTTTTTCCACACCAAGCCCCGCCCCTCCATAAACCCCTCCCCCTAACCAAAGCCCCGCCCCAAAAATCTCACTCTAAGCTGAACTCAAAAGTTGGCAGCCATGTAAGTATGCTATTTTTTTTATTTTTATTTTTTTTTTTTGAAAGAGGGCGTTTTTCCAAGACCTCCAGAAACGCCCACCCCTGCCACTTGGGGGTGGGGGCTCAGTCTGCTATGTCCAGCGTTGGATAACTGAAGTGTGACATGATTTTTGTCATGTGCAGGTGCGATGGATAGCGTACAAACCAATTGGGTGTCGGAATGGTATATGTTTATACTTCTCATCCAACCACAATCAAATTCACTCTATCCAGATGGCGCGATTTATCTTTATCTTGCTTTTTTTTTTTTTGAATGATGACAAGCTGGAATGAAATAGGAGTAACGAGGCTATTTTTAAAATGTAAGGAGTAGAAAGTACAGATAATTGCGTGAAAATGTAAGGAGTAGAAGTAAAAAGTCTACTAAAAATGATTACTCTATTAAAGTATAGATACTCAAAATTTATACTTAAGTAAGGTAACGAAGTATTTGTACTTCGTTACTTGACACCTCTGGTTACTGAAGATGTATCTCTTTGAGTTATCACCTGAGGAAGGCCACAGGTTGTTCTTGTTCTTTCTCCCTAGACTGACAAACAGAATACTGTAAAAGCACATAACAATTATACGCACACACATCCACACACACACACACACACACTGCATTAAAGCTTTAGATGATTTCAGTGCATCTGTCAGCTTGTGGAGTAGATGTGCGATGTGTCATGTTTTAATCAAACTGGTTTATAGATTAGAGGCAATACATCATGAAAAGTGTGAATTCTCCTAAAAACAGCCCCTTTGACCATAGAAACACCTGGTGTTTACCAGTAAATCTCTTTTGACTCTATAACGCTTTAACTAGTGGGCAGGTTTGTTGCTTTGTGCCTCTTTGTAGATTAAACATTTAATGTTTTTTGACATGTTAATGCAAGAACTGAATGAGCAAATTACAGGGTTCATCTGTTTTCAAGGCCCTTAACCTTCAATTGATCAGCTGTTTAAAAAATGAGCTCTTGTCAAGGGTGTTCTCTGGTATTTATTTGAGCTAAATTGCCTGTGGGTCTGATGCAAATGTTCCCTCATGTAATTCCTCTTACAGAAATGTCAGTAAAGAAAGCATCCAAACCGAACCTGAGCCACTCCCAGGTGACAGAATTGACTGCACGTCTTTTTGGGCTAACTGTATCTACCATACATCCTCTGCCCAGTTACGATGATCAGAACTTCCATGTGGTGTGTGTGGATGCTGGTGACTTTGTGTTGAAGGTCATGAACTCTACAGATAGTGAGAATATGAAACTACTCGAGTTGCAGACACACAGCATGAACTTCTTGCTGCAGAATGGACTTCCTGCACAGAAGGCTCTATGCACTGTCACAGGGAAGATGATGAGTCTGGAAGAGTTAGGTATGACATACTTACCTTCTGAACTCTTTATTCTGTGCGTTCCTTTAGTTTCCTTATAAAATACGGAGAAAGAGTGAGAGAGTACTCCCCTCACACACAGAGATCATGGTCAGTTTTTGCACTTTTGGATGCCCCACCAAAGATGACTTTGTCATTGTCAGTATTTGCAAATTACTATCTACGGAAGTATACACATTATTAAGTTGTTATGTTTTTCTTGTTATACACACAGGAAGAGTAAAGGAAAACTTGTTGTTCTAGTGACGATGTAATAGTTTGTTGTGATTTGCCCTCATTGATCCATAGATTGTGGATATGGCCTTCAGAAATATCTGGTGCGTTTGCTCGCGTACCTGCCTGGTACTCCAATGACCAAAATCACCTGTACGCCACAGCTACTGTATGAAACGGGAAAAATGGGTGCCATGCTGGACAAGATTTTACTGATGGTAAGATGTCACTTTAACAACTTGGTTTATTTGTATTTTTACAATGAAATTTATTAATATAAGCAATTATTATAGAATGGAAGAAAATCCATCTGAGAAAAACAGAAAGAACAGATAAGTGACACACACACACAAAAAAAGGAAAATTAAATCAAACGTATCAAGTGTGATTATGGAATATTTGTATCTTCAAGTACAGTACAAAAACTGCTATTCCTTATTTATTTTTTTAATAAAGATGGAGCATGAGAACCTTGGTGCTCTTCAGAGAGAGAACTTCATCTGGAGTTTGTCCTGCGTTCCTCTGATAGATGATTATCTCCATGTGATGGATGGAGATCCAATGCAGCTAATCATTAGAGGAGTTATTGATCAGTACCGAAACCAAGTGGTACCGAAACTCCCCTCCTTCCGCAAGTGTGAGTCAGGAGCTGGGGTACATTAGCATAAGGATGTATGGGTAACTTACACTGGGGTTATAACCTCTATTTAGCCTGTTTTATAACTGAAAAATAGCTGTAATACATTCTGAACTTCATTTATAATATATTCTGAAATATACAAACATGACTCTCTTCCTAACGAGGTATAGTATAATGAAATGTTCTGTTGTGTTGCAGGTATAAATCATGGAGATTTGAATGATCACAACATCCTTGTGAAGCAGGACGGACCATCGTGCTACAAGATCAGCGGCATTCTGGACTTTGGTCATATGAGCAGCGGTTATTTTGTTTTTGAGCTGGCGATCACAATAATGTACATAATGCTCCAAAGCCGGAATCCGCTGGAGGTTATAGGTCCAGTCATCGCTGGGTTTGAGAGCATTTTTCCTCTGAACTCTGATGAAAGAGATGCTTTGTATACTCTGGTGCTGAGTCGGTTTTCTCAGTCGCTGGTTTGTGCACGTTCTGCGGTTCTCCAGCAACCAGAAAACGAAGAGTACCTGATGATCACAACTAAAAATGGAACTAGACTCCTCCAGCTTCTGTGGGAAAAAGGGAAAGAGGAAGTGGAGAAAGTGTGGTTTGAAGGTGCTGCTAATATCTAAATGCTAATTGTAAATTCTTACCCTAATCCCTAAAAAGCTAAACAATCACTTCTAAGCACAGCATTAATTAACTGCAACTGCTAATATTACACTAATGCTAAACATCAAATTTACTGCTAGCCATAAAAATAATACTAACTATGACCATTCACACTGATAGTAATAATTTGATAAATTCCTGCTTAATTTTGCAAGACAGATTTAATTAACATTGATAAAGATGAATCTTACAGTTTACATTTTGGCCATGATTCTGTCAGTGTCTGTCAGTGCCTTGCTAGTGAGAGGCCAATGCTAATCCAAGTCTAGATGCTAACTTGTTACCCTAGGATGAACTCTAAACCAGCTGCTCACGCTAATAATCACACTACACCAGTCCGCACTCCTTATTCACGGGTGCATTTTGGCCTGAGTGGGCAAGTGTGGGCCTGGCTGGGCAAGTGTAAGCATGGGAAGGTGATTGCGGATCTGGGTGGGCAAGTGTAAGCCTGGGCAGGTGATTGTGGGTCTGGGTGGGCAAGTGTAAGCCTGGGCAGGTGATTGTGGGCCTGGGTGGGCAATTGTAGGCCTGGGTAGGAGAGCATGGACCTCTTTGGGTGTCGCTGTGCCAGGGTGGGTAATTGAGAACTGATATAAATTTATTTGTGTTTCTGAAATGTGGATGAGAATCTTTTTCTTTTGATTTCAACAGTATTATACTACGATCTGAAGCATATTAACCACAATTTGTTTACTGTTTAAATAAATGACAATGTAACTGAATAAACTGATTTCTGTAAAAAAAAAATTCCACTTTACACTTTGTAAATAACTCAACTCTGTAACATTTATGACCTTTTTTTTTTTTTTTTTTTTGGTGTGTGTGTGTGTCCTGGCGTCTTGACTGTGTGTGTTAGTGAACATTACTGTAGAGATTGAAGAGTTTGAGACTATAATGATGAGAGAGTGGAACACACAAAAACACAGGAATGTTTTTATTCCTCTGATTTCTGACATGTGTTTAAGCTGCACTGTTCAGTACACACTGATTTACACACTTACACACTGAACCATTTTCCCACAAATATACAGTTTACTTATTCAGAGTTCATGACTTACAAATAACATTTATTTCACTTAGACACAAATTCAATGAACATTTTGTGAAATTCAGTTACTTAGTCAAATTACAGCTGACTGGTGCTTATCATACATATGTGAATAGGAGGAAGATCAAGTACCACAGTAAACAAAATAAATTCATTTTCTGGGCTGCAAACATAGTCAATTTGTAACGACGGGAAACAGAGCGGACCCAAACGCAGGATAGCATAAATCAAAATAGGGTTTAATAACTGAAAACATGAAACAGGACGCAGACTAGACAGGACAAATCACAGTAGATGCCGCGCTGCACGAAGCAACGTGGCACAGTTAAATACAAGAAGACAATGACACAATAAGGATCAGGTGTGATGACAGGGAGGAGCAGACGAAGGCGGGGCAGACACGTGACGAGAAAAATAAACAGATGCACGTGGCCAGAGTCCGGGCAGAGTCCTTACAGAGCCCCCCCCAAGGCGCGGCTCCCGACGCGCCAATCCGTCCAGGCAGTCCCGACGGGCCCGGGAGGGGGGAGCAAGGCACACGGCGAGGCAGATGGGGGGAGCAAGGCACACGGCGAGGCAGGAGGGGGGAGCAAGGCACACGGCGAGGCAGGTGGGGGGAGCAAGGCACACGGCGAGGCAGGTGGGGGGAGCAAGGCACACGGCGAGGCAGGTGGGGGGAGCAAGGCACACGGCGGCGCAGCCAGAGAGGGCCGAGCGATGTCCACAGCCGAGCTGAAGGGCCGAGCGACGTCCACAGCCGAGCTGAAGGGCCGAGCGACGTCCACAGCCGAGCTGAAGGGCCGAACGACGTCCACAGCCGAGCTGAAGGGCCGAGCGACGTCCACAGCCGAGCTGAAGGGCCGAGCGACGTCCACAGCCGAGCTGAAGGGCCGAGCACAACCCCAGACGCACCCCGGCCAGATCCACCCCCAAAGTCCAGGAAAGGGAGGGCGGGAGGGAAAAAAAATAAATCCTCCACAAAACAGAGAAGTCCAAAAACAGGAAAAAACACAGGCCTGCGACACCCCCCGCGGACAGAAAGTGGGGCGACGTCCTCCACGGAAACCAAAAGTGAAGCGACGCCCCCCACCGGAAAGTGCGGAGTGATGACACAGGACACTGAAAAAACAAAACAAACCTTGGGCTGGCGACATGGCCCGCAACCAGGAAGTGAGGCGGCGCCCCCGCGAAAAAACCAAAAGCGAGGCGACGCCCCTCACCGAAAAAATGCGGACCCACGTCGCCAAACGCGCCAAGTCCAGAGGGGGGGAAAAAAAAAAACCAAACACGAAAAAAGTACTCCCAGTCAGCCGGTCCAAGTAGCTGCTATCCCGCTGGGTCCTCATGTGGCGGCATCTACTGTGATTTGTCCTGTCTAGTCTGCGTCCTGTTTCATGTTTTCAGTTATTAAACCCTATTTTGATTTATGCTATCCTGCGTTTGGGTCCGCTCTGTTTCCCGACGTTACACAATTATATTTTTATCTGTTTTGGAGTTTAGCGTGATATAAACCACCTCATTATGAGTGTGAGGTGTTTCTCTTCTTTTTTATTTATGTGATGGTTCAACAAATGAATTTGATGGAAAAAAAGTGAGTGCATATCTTAGCAACCATGTGATATTATCTAACTAATCCACAGACCTTTCATTAAAACTTACAGAGGTTTTGTCTAAATTCACCACAACGGATGATTATGATGATAATGATGATGCTCTTGTATGTGGTCATGGCAACTGATTGGGATACACATCTGGTATGTGTGTGCATGTGTGTGTGATGGAGAGTTCTCATTTCACTTGAGGCCCCTAACTCAGATTAACTGGAGTTTGATTAGACATTGCAATAATTACACAGAATTAATCAGAGGCACTGGCGTGTGTGAGGATTTTAATTAACACAGCATTTTGTGTGTGTGAGTGTGTGTGTGTGTGTGCGTGTGTGTTCCAATTTCACACATATACAGGAATAAAGAGAGACATGGAAAGCAGTGTGTGATTAATGATCACTCTGTTAAATGTGAATTTTACAACTTGTGAGTTTACATGGTCTGATTTCTGTAATAAATTCATTCATTCATTCATTCATTCATTCAAATGAAAAAGCTTAGAGAGAGAATGCCTCATAAAAGACTGAAATAAGTAACTATTAGTACTATTAATATATACAGAGTAAATGTGAATAGACAAAGAAAACGCAAGTATGACAGAGAGTGAGAGAAGCTCTGTGCTCCTTTATTCAGGCTTTTGTGTGTGTGTGTGTGTGAGTGTGTGTGTGTGTGTGTGTGTGTGAGAGAGAGAGAGAGAGAGAGAGAGAGAGAGAGAGAGAGGTGTTCTTTAACAGACAGTGGGATTTATTTCTCCTCAGTGAAGTGACTCATTCTCTGAGGTCTCGCTGAATTAATGATCAGGTTTTAACTTCATTGTAAGGTAAGAAATTCTTTGTCTTTATTTTATTCACACACATTGTATGTCTCATCATAAACATAAAGTTTATGAATCAGTCTTACTGATCAACAAAAATTAATCTTTTTGAGTTTTTGATGTAGAATTCTGAAGTTTGTTTGGAATATAATACTGATGGAGGGAATTACAGATGTTAAAATCTGACTCTTCTAGAAATTGAGAAATTATTATTTTAGATTTTATATAAAGTGTTTCAAACTCTCATCAGTGTTTATTCATGTTTATATTTCATATATATATATATATATATATATATATATATATATATATATATATATATATATATATATATATACACTGTATATACCGAGAGAGAGAGAGAGAGAGAGAGAGAGAGAGAGAGAGAGAGAGAGAGAGAGAACTGTATTTAGTGTAGAGACAAGCTCAATGGCACTCTCTATGTAATTATAATAATGCCTAATACGTTTGAAGCAAATAAATGTGTTAAATAGCACTAACTAACTAAAATGCATTGCATCAACAGTGCTTGCATTTTAATTGGCTGCAATTCAACATGGTTGTATAATTAAGCTGTGCATTTAAAAAAAAAAAAAAAAACATTTCAAACTCAATTTCATTGTTAAAAAATTTGCCCTTCCAAAAAATTCTCTGTCCATTTAATTTCGCTTCAAATATTTTCAAAAATTCAAAAAATACTTTCAAAAATTCTGCGACAAAAATTTGACAAGAAATTCTAGGTCTTACATCTGGGAATCACAAGAGAAGCAGTTGCATGTAGTGTTAATTTCGTCAGACGAGACGAGACGAAATATGTTCTTCAACAACCTTTTTTTTCATGACTAAGACGAGACGATGACAAGACTGCACCACTGTCCAAAAACGCTGACTAAGACTAAATTAACATGCATTATTGTTGACGAAAAAAGATGAGACGAAAATGTTTTGTATAAAATAAAAACTAAGATAAAATCTCTCTTCATTTTCGTCTACAATTGTCTCTGCTTTTTCATCAGCTGTTAAGCCTTTAAAATATTCACAACGAGTTCGCGGCTTCGCGCTGTTTAGTGTGTGCGAGAAAGAATTCATCCACACACCGCTCAAAAAAAACCTCCTGAGCTCAAGTCCACCGTCTCGGCAGGTTTTTTGTGTTAAATTATATTTCCTGTCGCTGCGCAGGCTCTTTTATTGTACATGACAGCTTATGTCCCGATGAACGGTCTTTGCATTACGATTAAAAGCAGTATCAATAAAGTAAAAAATGTGATGTGCAGTCAAGTTTGAGTGTATGCACTGTTTAAACGAGTGTTCTCAACTTCTCACTGATACTTTTGTGATTCGCGGACTGTAAATAGGTTGTATTTTAGGCCCACAGTAAAGTAGGCCTATTCTTTTCAGTTTTTCTGAGTATATATATTTTATTTCTGATTTGAACAGAAACATGAGACGCAAGACAACCAAAACAGTTTTAAAAACTTTTGTAACTTGTCAGTCGGAGTCTGTTGGGCCTCAGCTTTTGAATTGTGTTGGTTAAAATAAAATACTCTTCAGAACAGGTTAATCATTTGTGAATGTGTCTCCTAAATCAGAAATTGAAAACCAGACAAGTTTAACATTTGCATTCAACAAAAATCATTCAACAAGTGTATTTTGTCAGGTAATTATGACATTTAACCAATGTTTGAGATGTGAAACACTTTTTTTACTGAAATGTTTATCAGTAATAATCTCAGTAATAATGTGTTATTTTAAAAAAGACTACAATTTTTTTTACTAAAACTAGACTAAAATTAAAAGACTTTTAGTCGACTAAAACTTGACTAAGATACCTTGAGTTTTCTTTTGACTAAAACTAGACTACAATGACGAGACTTTTAGTCGACTAAAACTTGACTAACAAAAAAAGATATGTGAATGACTAAATATGACTAAAACTAACAAGGACATTTGGCACAAGACTAAGACTAAGACTAAATTAAAAATAGGTGACAAAATTAACACTAGTTGCATGCATGATGCATGAATGCCACCTGCTGCTTCTCCACCTCACCAGCAGGTGGTGCTAGCAGGGGTTGACGAAGACCAAAGCAACAGGTAGTAAAAGGCAATGATGATAACGGATTTGCCAAAATGGAGCAAGCGGTAAGTAAAAGTTATGACTATGTACTTTTGCATGGTGTCATTTTACATTCACTTCATTTATTTGATCAGTGAGACCGACCTAATGACTTTAACGTGTTGTGTTTGAATTTCAGCATTTGCTTTTGGATTTTATATTTGAAAGACTTCGCTCACGATTGGTCAAGAACTTGTCTATTTAAGTGCTATTTATTATGTAGTTGCTCTCCCAGAGGATGTTTTAAAAGGGATCACAGAACTGCTCAGACTAATTCAACAAAACCTGTTAGACAGAGAGACGCCACTGTGACTATTCTGCAGGAGCGAGCGGCAAAAGATTGACCAAGTTTTATAATATCTTCAAATTACATTTCATATCTCCTAGACGTGAACTGTTCTATTCCAAAACCATTGCCCACAGGCTTGGAGTAAGCACACATCGCTGTATTCAGACGAATGGATAGCAGGCTCCCAGACGAAGTGTTAGATGCTTGTGTTATATATGTAAAGCAACACATGCCTCATTGTGGATACAGAATGGTGAGAGCAGCGTTAAAGGCATGAGGACACCAAGTGCAGATTGAATGGGTCAGAGCCACAATGCATCAGGTTGATACAGTGGGAGTTATGTCTCGATTGACACAACTGGGCTGCGTTGTACGGAGGACCTAATCGGTGTCAAGCCCTAGGTCAATAATGCACATTGACACCAAACATCAATTAATTCGTTAAGTTTGTCAGTATTGTTAATTCGGTTATTTCAGGTTGCTGTGATAAAATGTGCTACTGGAAACAACTGTGTGAATTGTGTGTCTCTTGTTTTGGCTACAATATAGTCATCTTTGGAGGTGTAGATGGCTTCTCACGAGAGATAATGTTAACTTTAATTTAATTTTAGATGCATAATGTATTAATTTACAATCCAGCATATAATTTATTCTTAATTCCAATAGATAATGTACCTTGGTGCTGCATCTAACAACCTTGCTGCAACTGCCTTTTAAATTTTTTCAAGAATCTGTAGAGACGTTTGGCTTTCCTTCCGTGGACATTTGGCGATTACTCCCATGTACATGTAAGCAGCATGGAATAAGTATATGGTAAAAGCTGTGATTTATATAAAGATTGTGATTATACAGTTTTGCAGAAAACAACCTTCAATTGTGTTCTTACGCAGTGACCAGGGCATCGAAAATTTGGACATAGACAAAGAACGTCCACAATCAACGGTGAGAATGTCTAAACTTGCTTTGAGGAGTCAGTTTTCAAAATGATTTATTTTTAGCTTTGTCTTATGTCTTTTGTCTACAATGAGTTTTAATTTTAGATTTTTACTGATTCATTGATTTAGCATATTTCTGCTTTTTGGGTTTGAATTTAATTTAATTGATAAATTTCTCTTCAGGATATAGAGGTTATGGAGAGATGTCTGGACATCAGTGACCATTGTGTACTATGATGAAGAAGCTGGACAGCTTAATATTTCTGACCTTACTCATCTGTTCTGCTGCCACTATGTATTTAAAGCTTATTTAAAGATGATCTCAACCTTTTTCGCAACACCTTCGACAAGCACCCAATACAAACAGACCCCTAACCAGTTACAGGTGTTGGGGAGCATTCACCATCCTGTACCTGAACCTGATAGAGGTACATTAGTTCTACAGTATATTTTGATAGACAAGGCCAAGAAATGTGAATAATCTTTGCATGTCATGCAGCCTGAACCAAAATTAAAAATTAATTCAGTACAATGAATAATTGCATTGCCTCATGTTACATGCTTTACTATTTTTCTGTCTGCAGGGACTAAGCATAGCGCATATAGACTAGGAGAGCAGTGGCCTGACCATCGCTGCACACTCTAGTGTTGTGTCTACAGCTGAATGTCCCTTGACCACTGAACAAATCCAGTCACTCAGAGAAACTGTAGACCCCAAAGGACCTTCACAGACTTTTGGCTGGAATATATATTTAGCAGCACTTCAGTTTTGCCAGGCAGTTTTGGAATAATCCAAATTTTTATCAGTTTCTCCCTTGCAGTCATTTGTAACTATGTAATAAATTTGTAAATAAACCCATTAATTGTTCTGTTTTTCCTATAGTGCTGTGCATATATCACATATTATACAACCTTTTTAATTCAGGAAGAAAACAGTATTGCTCAACTTAAATTATTAATTTGCATACGTTTTAACATTCAAGTACTTGGTACTTATCCTGTATGAGACCGATGAGCATAGTATCATCTGCAAATTTCAGGAGTTTAACAGTTTGGTCACTTGAAGTGCAGTCAATAGTGTAGAGGGAGAATAGCAGTGGGGAGAGAACACATCCCTGAGGAGCGCCATTGTTCAAATGCTGGAGGTGACACCTCCCAGTCTCACCTGTTTCCTGCCTGTCAGGTATCTGGTGATCCACTGACAATCTCTTAAACGAAGCTCTTAATCTCTTTAAAGAATGGATTTAGTAAGGTTGTTACATAATGATATCTAATTAAAAGTAGAATTTGTCAATGGTGCGGTAGCTTACCACTATTATTATTAATGGTTGCAAAACTGCCATCCATACCGATAAAAAAAAAAAAACAATGTTATTAAAGAGCTAAATGTGTTAAATAGACAAATATGTTCATGAAACATAATTCAGATACAGTGGGTTGCTGGTCTAGTTATATTGGCATGGTTGGGTACATGCAGGACAGAGCATTAACTTTGCCATTCTTGGTGTCTGGTTAGAATGTGAAGAATTTAATTTGTGAAGAATCAGGCTCATCTGGCTTGGCTATAATTGAATTGTTTAGCAGTTTTCAGAAATTTGAGGTTTTTGTGATCAGTGAATATGATGAAGGGATGCAGGAAGCCTTTGAGTCTGTGTCTCCCTTCTTCCAAGGATAGCTTTTTTGTTTGTTTGTTCATTTGTTTGTTTTTTGGAGAAAAAATTGACAAGAAAAAAGATTCTCTATTAAACTTTGGGAGAGTATCACCCCAGCCCTGTATTAAAGGCATCCATCTTGAATGATGAATGGCTTGGTGGGGTGAGGATGTTGGAGAATTGGATGAAAACTGAGTTGAAAGATAAAAAAGTCAACATGCAGTCTTTAAGAGCACATCTCATCCAAAGTTCCCAAAGTTTTCTCTTAAAATTTCTTAGTGAGTTTACCCTCACCACTGTCACATTGAAAGAAAACAGCCCCTAAGGAATTGATCTCTTCTGACTGATATGAATGAATTTAGCAAAAATGTGCATAAACCAAAAACTGAGCAATGACAGTAGATATGACTTAAACAGAGGTTTGATTTGATGAATATAGAGCTGAATCAACTGTCTATAATTTGTCTTTAAAATACACCTGCATTTTTATGAACTTGATTCCTTTGTCCTTTCACCAAAAAGTGGTAGCTCAGTAGTTAAGGAGTCGGACCACTGATTGGAAGGTTGTTAGATTCAATCCCAAGACCACCAAGCTGCCACTGCTGGACTTAACCATCGGTTATTTAGTTGTATAAATTAGATAAATGTGAGTTGCTCTGGATAAGGGTGTTTGCCACATGTAAACCTTTTATTAAATTCACTGACAATCTTCTCAGCAGTTGAGGCTTATTATCTAACAAAAATATGGAAAACATCACAGAATGATGTAAGTGATATTGATGATGACGATGATGATTTGTTCATTTAATTTGCTCATGGAAGTAGACATAAACAAAATGTACAGTATTACATTTATAGGTTCTAGGTTGCTTTATGAAATCTCCTGCATAAAGTGGCGAAGTTAAACAGTCACCCTGGTGTGTACATTAGGGGAGAAAGTGGGAAGAAAATGTATGTAAAATCCTCTACTCAGACTTGTCCACAAGAGAATCAGGCTACATCCCAATAGAGATTCTGCCTTCTAAAAAAAATCTATTCAATCTAAGTGTAGCATTTGTATAGTGGCCTAAAGGTAAATAAAGATTTCTCTTGAAACCAATGAAGCACATCTACAAGACATAGACAAGAGCAGAGAAAAACACTGCTTATAAATGATATTTATCTTGTTCTGGTGTCTGTGTGTTTGCTCTGCTTCAGGTGATCATGTCTGAAACAAACTGTTCATCTTCAGTACAGAGCTGTGATCAGAGGTTCCTGTGCAACTCCACCTTTCCATTAAACTTGACTGAAATAGAGATGGAAGATTACTGCTTGAGTCTGGATGATTACCTGGAGAAGTACCTGGGTCCTCGGCGCTCCCCTGTGTTCTTGCCCGTGTGCATCACTTACCTGTTGATCTTCAGCGTGGGAGCTGTGGGGAACACTCTCACCTGTGCTGTGATCACACGCCACCCAGTCATGCGCACACCCACAAACTTCTACCTGTTCAGCCTGGCTGTGTCTGACCTGCTGGTGCTCATCCTTGGCATGCCCCTGGAGCTGTATGAATTGTGGAGTAACTACCCCTTCCTGCTTGGGAAGAGTGGCTGCTACTTTAAAACCTTCCTCTTTGAGACGGTGTGTTTTGCCTCTGTGTTGAACGTGACGGCACTCAGCGTAGAGCGTTACATTGCCGTTGTGCACCCTCTCAGGGCAAAATGTGTGGTGACACGTGCCCATGCCAAGCGTGTGATCATCTGTGTTTGGTTTGCATCTGTGATTTGTGCGCTGCCCAATGCGAGCCTTCATGGAATCTACACACTCCCAAAACCCCACGGGCATGGAGAGGGGCATGAGCTGAACTCAGCTACTTGCACATTGGTGAAGCCACGTTGGATATATAACCTAATCATCCAGATCAGTACATTCATCTTCTTCATCTTGCCCATGATGACCATCAGCACACTTTACCTGCTTATCGGCATCCAACTGAAGAGGGAGAAAATGCTGCAGGCTAAAGCTGAGTGTGAGAACAACGGCCACAGAAATACCAGCGTGCGCATGCAACAACCACAGACACGAAGACAACAGGTCACCAAGATGCTGTGTGAGGAATACAGAAAATAAACAATTTTTGCTCTCTTGTAGCATCTCTGTCTCCTATGGCGTGTCTCATGCAGTATGTTTTTCACTCTATTTAAATGTCTCACCACGCTTTAGTGTGTCTCAGTCTCCTGTACAGTCTCACTCTACCTGCCTTATTCTTCTATAGTGTGCCTCACTCTATTATTGTGTGTTTCATTCCCGTGAAGTGCGATACAGTCTCCTGTAGTATCTCACTCTCCAGTAGTCTTTCACTCCCCTCTGCTGTCTCAGTCTCCTGTAGTGTCCCTTACTCTCCTGTAATGTGTTTCAATTTTAAGTAATGTGTTTCACAATCCTGTTTGGTGTTTCACACTGTTGTATTGCATCACACATTGCTTTACTATGTCAAACTACTCCTGTAGTGTCTCTCATTCTTTAGTGTTTCACTTTCCTCTAGTGTCTCAATCACATGTAGTCTGTCTCATGCTTCTGTCGTGTCTTGTTTTTCTCAGTTAATTTCAGTATGCAATACTGAACTGAATTCAGTATGCAAGTTTTCTCTAGTGTGTCACACTCTTTTAGTGTCTCTTGCTCTCAAGAAATGTATTTTATTCTACATTTGGCTGAAGGAACACTTTAATGCTACTATGTAATGTAGTGTATGGCCTTTATTTTAGCATGACGTGTAATATTAGGTTTTGTTTTTCAGTTGTGTTGGTGGTGATGTTCGGGATCTGTTGGGCGCCGTTTCACACAGATCGCCTCATGTGGAGTTTCATGGACGAGTTCTCTGGTGTGGAGATGTTTCAGTTGTTTGAGTTTGTCCACATCTTCTCAGGTGTGTTCTTCTACCTCAGCTCAGCCGTGAACCCCGTGCTATACAACCTCATGTCCACTCGCTTCCGTGAGATGTTCAAGGACGTGATGTGTGTTCACAAACGTGCCTCTTCCCAAAGGAAGTACTCTCTGAGCATGACACGAGCCACTGTGCGAAGTGTCTTGAGTGATGTCGCTAATGGCAATGCAACCACTGATGGAGATTTTGAGTTTTATGAATGCCATGAAAATGAGACTACGTGTGACTGAGTTACGTGTGACTGAGTTACTACGTGTGTGTGCAGCTTGTGGTGTTATGGGCATGTTTATGAAAGGTTAATAAAAAAAAAAAAAAAATTATAATAGATACTCTTTAAAGATACTCTTTAATGTTTTTGTGAAATCTATTCAATTACCAACTGATTTGTTTTTCTTATTTGATAATCCCCTTTGTTACTTTCTTAATTGTTGTACAGGAGCAACAGAAATCATGTTGAGTGATTATAATTATTAAAACTGATATTAAAAATGAATAATATCTTTTATTTCTGAAGCAGAGGTTTTGACAAATGTATTCCTTTTGGTCTGCAGTCACACAGACGTCCTGAATAATATTTTTATGTGTAAACACCAATCAGCCATAACATTGAAACCACTGAAAAATGAAGTGATAATCTATTTTCATTATAGTGTGTATATATATATATATATATATATATATATATATATATATATATATATATATATATATATACACATACGTGCTTGTGTGTGTGTTTCCTACACATGCACATTTATATATACTCAAATATAAAAGAAGATGCAGGAGCCAAATACGTGTGTTGGCTTTTTTCTTTTATCTTTCACTCATTTGTTGTCAGGATGTTTTCTTTTGCTTTGCTTATTTCCTTTCTGGTGCCTGCGAGTTGATTATCACACTGTTTCAGTGAAAGGTGAAAGTGTTTTAGGGGAAAGTTTGAAGGTATACACAACCAAGTCTGTGAACACACTTACACTTTCATGCCAAGCATAATATGTTCAAGCATAATCTTTATTTCATACAAAAAAATGATAAAAAAAAAAAAAAAAAAAAAAAAAAAATGTGTATAAATAAAAGCGGAACGGAAAAGTGGTATCCAACATGTTTTTAGATGAGAGCTTCTGGTCCTGTGTCAATAATGATAAACTCCATATACAGTAGCTACACACACCATACTGTCCTGTTAAGCATAAACACAAGCACAACCATAGTTACATGTGAGAGGAATGAAACATAACAAGGAATTGTGTGTGTGATTGTGTGTGTGTGTGTCTGTGTCTGTGTGTGTGTCTTACATTCATATAAACTTCTTTAGCACAGCCATCTGTATCTGAATCCCAGAAAGAGCGAGATGTCATCCTGCACACACACACACACACACACACACACACACACACATTTAATACTAGAAGAATACAAACAATGAAGAATACAAACAAATGATCATGTATCATGGTAATAAACTTGGCTTGTGCCCACAAGGGCACCTGATTCCTACATGTATTACATCCATAATCCAGAGTGTAAGCATAGTCACATCTCTGGACCTTATGGTTACTTCAGTGTCTTATTGTCATGTTTTATTATCTCTATGTATAATTTATGCTCAACTCTATGCACTCAGCCCCACTGTTTCATAACCCTCACACCCACACCCCTACACCCCCACCACGCTATTTCTGTTGCACTTTATGCATCTCCTGTCAGCACTGTGCAAAGCAGATGTATCTTGCACTTTGGGTCCAAGGGAAACTTTTTTCTGCACACTGTATATTTGACTGTGATGACAGTAAAAATCTATTTGACTACTAAACTAAACTAAACTAAACTAAACACTGTAGCCATTAAAGGGCACTACAGCACTGTGAGAAGAAATTATATGTATTTAAGATAAATGATACAATTTAAAAGAAAATTCGTATTGGTCTAAATTTCTTGGAAAATATGCATACCATGATAAAATTATTTAGTTTACAGCAAAGCCTGAGCACTCATTTCCATATTATGTAGATAAATTATTCTGGGTAAACTGCCTATTGTGTTTATTGTGTTTTATCGCCTTTATTGGAAAACTAGCTTTATTTGTGTTTGAATGGTCCTCCTGTCAGTTATTTCATAGAGATGTTCCAACACCTCTTCACTCCGCCTCATCTCAGTTTGAAATCAGCAAGCCCTCAGTGCAGTCAGGTATTTCTCCTGTCAGCAAATAATCACCCTGTGCTTCCAATAATATTACCACAGAAAACAGCAGAACCAGAATAAACAATGGCACAGCCTGTCCAAGATGTCTGTCCATTTATTACTGGTGATGGGAATGAAGAATTAGCACGGTTACGCCTGGACACGTAGGTAAACAACATACACAGCGGTAAACTGACAAATCCAAATGATTGTGTGATGAATTTCTCATTTATCCTCTCACACGTTTAGCCCTGTCTTATCTGATTTCGGTTTGTAGCTGATACAGTTAGTTTCCAGTGCTGATAACTAATACAAACAGCCAAACAAAATTTTCAAACATTTTCACTTTTTAAAAATAGTACATCTGAAAGACAAATAAATTGTATTCTGTAGTAAACTGTGTGTTAAAGGCTACATTTTGGCCATGACTCTCTCTCATTGGAGTTGGAAGGACACCACAGATCATTCTATATACAGTGTGAGTGTATTTAGTATTTGCATTGTACCTTTTTGGGGTCAATATGAGAGCCACAGTTGTACAAAGATTACAGATTACCATGTGCAGTAGATATAACCAGATGGACAACATGTGCGCCTCTCACACACCCAGTGTCCAAACTAACTGGATGTCATTAACTCGATTAATTTTATTGTTTATAGAAATGTTGTATAACGTTGGTCTTACTTCACCCCCTGTCCTCTCTGTTCTCCAATCATCACCTGAACCATCAGTTTGTATCTGTCCAAACCTAGACCTGTACACACACGTATACACACACACACACACACACACACACACACACACAGAGTTGTATAAATTTAACTGTGTGATGTCAGCATTTCAATGTAATGTAACTTTTAAAAAAATAGACTTTTGTTTAGTTTATGAAATTTTATTATGTTTTTTTTTGCACTCAGCCACTTTACTGGGCACTAAAATGCACATTGGTCATGTAGCACATCTGTAGATATCTGCACTCAGGGACTTTAACTGTACTACTGCACACACGGTCACCTCTGACTATGTACTTTAATCTACATATTTTCGACATTTTACCTCAAACCTCACACCTACCTTATACTTCACACACCATAGCTCTATAATGTTAAAGCTTTAATGTTAATTTATATTTATTGTTTACTGTTTATTGTTTAAATTCTTACTTCTCACGTTGGTCCATAGTAACTTGGTCCATTTAATTTAGGCATGTAAACCAATGTGATTGTTGAATTGAGGTCTGAAGTTAGTGTTCGTGTTAATGTTAGTGCTCTGACCTTTAACACGGTGCTTAATGGTTTCAGCCAGTGTTTGTGTGAGCAATGGAGTTTCCTCAGGATCGTACCGAACTCCAGATAAATTCTCTTTCAGAATCTCTCTAATACATTCCCTCACCACTGACACCCTGAACCTGCAACACACACACAACACCACAACACATACAAAAACACCGCTTTTAAAGCAATGACTGACAACTGGATGACGTGACAGAAACATCATATAACGAAACTTTAAGCTCTTTGATCTGTGTCATGATAACAAGTTGAAAAACATCAGAAACGCAGTTTAATCCATTCAATTATAAGTCAAATTTCAAATGTTATTTAATTCTGAAAAAAGGGGAAATTAGTTATAAGAGAGGGGGAGGGGGGAGAGGGAGAGAGTGAATGAGAGAACGGGGTGAATGAGAGAAGAGGGGTGTATTTCAGAACCGTTTATCGTCACAATATCTATGTTATGTAGAGATTTCAACACTAGGGGTCATGCTGCTACAGAAAAATAATCCACAACAGGGTGATGCGATGAAATGGAGTTACTGTTCCCTCTCCGAATTTGATTATTTTCCTCGAGCACCATTCTGTATGGGATTCAAAAATCCCAGGAGATAAGCAGTTATAGAAATGCTAAGAACAACAGGCATGTCATGGTCAAAATCACTGAGATTACATTCCCTCAATTTTTGAATGTTCCCTCAAAAGATTACATTATCTCAAACTTTATCTTGATTTGATGGTTTTCTGCTCTATTGTCACGTGATCGGCTGATTATATTATTGTACAAATGATCATGTGTACAAGTGTAATAAAGTGTATACATCAGATCAGCAGTGACATGGCCATTACAGTTCTGCACATTACATCATAAAATAATTCATGATTTTATTAATCCAGGAAATAAATGTGCTGTCTCCCAACCGGAAAACTGACCGAAACCTCATCACCAATCGGTGCTGTGGCTTTATGGCTAACTTGCAAAATATACACTAACAGTTCTGTATTCACTTTAGAGCTGGATAATTTCCTTATTAAACCATTATATATGTGTCAATAATCATGTGTGTCTTACCTGTGTTGATAATTCGGTCTGATAAGATAAGTGTTAGTACTCTGCTCTAACCCAGTCATTATTAAAGATCTAACATATACACAACGCCGTTACTATAACAACTGCTAGGGTTTCGTTTCCGGGGTCACGACCGAAGCGGAAGTGAATCTATTTCATTTACACAATTTTATATATGGTTCTAAGAGTCAGTGGAATTCTCAGGATTTCATCCTTGACATTAAATCATTAATTTCTCTATTGTTTTATTCGGAGTGTATTTATTATGTATTCTTCTATACTGTATGCATTTATTTATTCTTGAGTGTTAGAAAATTTATTTATTTATTTGTTTATTTATTTATATATATATTTTTATGTATTTATTCGTGTAGATAGTATCTCTAAATCATTGAGACATAGATAGATATAGATATAGATAATACATAACATACATATAAATAATTGTACTTGTAGGTTAGAATTAGTGAGACGTGAAATAATATAAAACTAATATAAAATTTAATATAAAACTCAAAACCTGCTAATGTAAAGGTTATCTTAAGGAAGATCTCTCTCTCTCTCTCTCTCTCTCTCTCTCTCTCTCTCTCTCTCTCACACACACACTCTCTCTCTCTCTCTCTTTGTGTGTGTGTGTGTGTGTGTGTGTGTGAGAGAGAGAGAGAGAGAGAGAGAGAGAGACTCTGGTGGTCTTGCGGTGAACACAGTTGAAACAGACCCCCTGATTACAGCAAAACCACAGAAACCCCTAAACACACACACATACAGTTACACAGTTAAAGGTGTGATCTTGTGATCAGTGTTATAGTGACTCCAGCATTGAAGTGGAAATTAATCAGACTTATGAAACTAGATGTCATTAATACTTTAATGTCATTAGAACATTTTATAAAGTAGCACTAATAAACACACTGTTTCATGCTCTTGTACATTGTTTATTCCATTGTATTCTGCTATTGTCGGTAGGGTGAAGTAGAATGAATTGGAGATGTAAGGATTATTTATAAATCAAATATGTGTTTGTGAGTTTTAGTTTCTTCTTGTTTGTGTAATATGACACATTGTGCTGAAAAGTCAGTTTACAGTACTAGTGTCTTGATCAAACTGCAGATTGCTCTTGATACTCATAG